>NW_015388044.1:202144-239294 GCF_001527695.2 Protobothrops mucrosquamatus
AAGTAGGCTTGAATTATTTCTTTTTTTTCATCCATTTTATATTGTAACTCTCCATTTCTATCATAAAGTTCCTGAATTATTTTTCCCTCTTTCTCTTTTTTTAATTTATAAGAGAGCCATCTCCCAGGCTTATTTGCATGTTCGAAAAAATTTTGTTTCGCCAATTTCAATTCTTTAACTCTTTCTCCTTGTTCCATCATATTTAATTTATGTTTGGCTAATGCCATTCCCACTTTAATCGATTCATCCTGGGGCTCTTTTTGTAGTTTGGATTCAAATTTTTTAATTTCTTCATGTAGTATGTTTTGCCTTTGTCTTTTCTCTCTATTTTTCCTTGCTATATAAGCTATTGCCAATCCCCTTAAATAATTTTAATTGCTCTGACAGAGCAATACAGTAAATAAGCACTCTCTAAAATAACTAATGTAAATTCCTGTTACATGTTTTAACCTTTTTTTTTAGTGTCTTCATTTATTTTGGATTTCCTGCTTCCTTGGGATTTTAACAAATTTATTTCAAGTGCGCTAAGATGATACACACCACCCCTATTCCAGCCTTGGTCCAGCCATATCTCCTATTCCTTCCTTCTATTCTGCCCTAAATAAAGTGCAATCATATATTATCTTTATAGTCAGGAGAGGGAAAGACTGAAGCAATCCTACTTTTGAGTTCATGCTGTGTATTGAATAGTGTTTAATTTTTTTGCAGAAATGTGAATTCAATGTCTCACTAGCTGTGAATGCCTGAGTTTATTTTACATACAAGAAAGCTGATTTCACAACAATCTTGCAGTCAGCAAGGTAAATATTTAACTGAATGAAATATGTAGATGTCAGTTCTAAAGATTAAGGCCCCAGGTTACAAAGCCAGAGACCATGAGTTCAAGTTCTGCTTTAGCCATGAAAGCCAGCTGGGTGACTTTGGGCCAGTCATTCTCCGTCTAACCCACCTCACAGGGTTGTTGTGGGGAAAATAGGAGGAAGGTATGTTGGATATTTCGCCTTCGTGAGTTATTTGTAAAAAAAAGGTAGAACAGAATAAATAAAAACCAAAGCAAAAATAAAAAGGGAAGCAGGAGGAGAGTGACTGGCAGGCTTCGCACATTACATTAAGCCATAATGTTGAATTTAATGTATTGTCTGAATCCACCCTTATAGCTGAATAATTCAGGAGAACTGAGTCATTGCTGGCTGTTTTGGCAAACATGGCTTATTAAATCATGGGTTGGAATTACAAAAACAAACAGAAATATGTCAATTCAGTTTAGAGTTATAGCAAATCTCTTGTTTGGCATAACTGGAATACAGCATACAACCTGACAGCATATGTTGTACTGTGACAGTGATGTCCTCTTTATGGAGCCAGCACCTGATCCAGTCAATTGCATTATTTCAAAAATCAGCATCTTTCAGCAAAATCAGGTGAGCCTCTTGCTATTTTCCTGTTCAGCAGCATTAAGGCAGTTGGACAAGTACAGTGACGGAAGAAGATTTTAAGCTGCCAATGCTATAGTGAGATGTCGGAGTTCGGTTGAGTGTAAAAAAGTGTCCAGATAACTTCCTCTGTTCTCAATTAAGGGATGAAATACACAAATAGGTAAAAACAGTTAACAGGTAACTTTTGGTCGCTCAACAGCGAGACACTGGTGAAGCGGGCACAGCAGCGCATGCATTTTCTGCATCGCATGAGAAAAGCACATCTTCCTTAACCTGTCCTGACCACTTTCTACAGGGGGACAATCGAGAGCATCCTGTCATACAGCATCACAGTCTGGTTTGGAAGCATCACTGCTTCAGACAGGAAGACGGTGCAGAGAGTGGTGAGGATGGCTGAAAAGATCATTGGCAGTTCCCTCCCTTCCATCCAGGACATAGCACGTAAACATTGCTTGAGCAGAGTCCGTAAGATTGTCTGGGACACTACACATCCTCTTCACAACCTGTTTTCCCTGTTACCTACTGGGAGGAGGCTTTGGGCTTCCTCTTTCTGCTGTGTATTCAAGATGGACAGTGATTCATATTTATATGTATTTATATGTAAGGGTGTAGGTATAAACATACGTTGTATATAGCATGTTTATATATGTGTTATGTATGTGTACACTTTTGAGAGCAGGCAATAGAATTTCATTTTTAATGTGTGCCAGTGTGCCCACAGTAAAAAAATAACAATAAAGTTTATCTTATCTTTTGCAAGAGATCCAATCAGTTGTTTTAGAAACATTATGAACGCATCACCTCTGTTATAAGCATATGTGTTTCTGAACCTTGGTAACTTGACGTGTGACCTTCAGCTCCCAGAATTCCCCAGTCAATGAGGCTGGCTGGGAAATTCTGGGAATTAAAGACCACACATCTTCAGACTGACAAGGTTGAGAAACATTGATTTAGATAAGCAGCAGAGGGAGCCAGAGTACTGAGATTTTATTTGCAAGAGGCAACTCAGGTCTCCATGGACTTAGATATTTATTGATGAATAAATATCTTATGCCCATCAGGATCTTGATATGAATATGCAGAAGAAAGTACATCTGCTTTCCCCTGTGGGAAATCAGCCCTCCCAGAGAAGGAAATATTAAAAGGGCAGGAAAATATATTTCCTCAAAGGACCTTAAAGGGACAGAAAAGCATGCCCAGTTTTTCTTAATAGCCCCAAGTCTGCCTCCCCCAAGCAGAAGCCAGCTCTGTACAAATGCAGATGTAAACCGTCAGGAAAGTTGGAGCTAGGAGATTAGGAAGACAAAGACCTAAAATCTGCATACCCCACCTGAGACAGGATATGGTAGGATTAACTCACAAAGGACAAAGGGCACACCCAAACTCAGGTCAGAATACATGACACAGGAAATAGCTTCAAAACAGGAACAGGAAATAACTCCAAACAAAAGGCTCCAGAGGGTATAAAAATCCACTCCCTACATGTGCTAGTTTTCTTTTTCTGCCAGAGCCATCTTTCTGTCTGGCTCCCCTCTTCTTCCCAAAGCAGTTGCCATGTTTATTCCCAGCTTGGATGAACCACAATGAAGACTTTTCTTCCAACACCCCAGTCAGATGATATTTAATCATCTGATTTTAATCCAGAGGTATGTGATATACTAGTACATACTATATGTGTACATAAATGGATGCCCATATACACATACACCATCCAGTGGTCACTCTACAAAAAAGTATAGGGCTTGAATAAAAACAAATTGAATTAAGTCTTTACTGATCAAAATAAATTGCTTGAACCATAAGACATTCCTTTGTAAAGGAATGGGCATGTCTAGTTTAACGAAGAGAAGGACGAGGAGGGGCATGATAGCAGTCTTCCAATATCTCAGGGGCTGCCACAAAGAAGAGGGAGTCAAGCTATTCTCCAAAGCGCCGGAAGGCAGGACTAGGAGCAACGGGTGGAAGCTAACCAAAGAGAGAAGCAACCTAGAACTAAGGAGAAACTTCCTGGCAGTTAGAACAATTAACCAGTGGAACAACATGCCTCCAGAAGCGGTGAATGCACCAACACTGGAAGTTTTTAAGAAGAGACTGGACAGCCATTTGTCCGAAATGGTATAGGGTTTCCTGCCTGAGCAGGGGGTTGGACTAGATGACCTCCAAGGTCCCTTCCAATTTTACTACTACTACTACTACTACTACTACTACTACTACTATTATTATTATTATTACTACTACTACTATTAAAAATCAGTGGATTCCCCCATCTGAATGTACACATAAAAAACACTTGTGTAGTTTGAGGGTGCCAGCTTAGAAACCAGGAAACTGTGAGTTCTAGTCCTGCCTTCTCTCTTGGCCCAACCCGCCTCACTGTGATGTTGTTGTGAAGAAAATAGGAGGAAAGAATATTATGTACAGTATGTTTACCTCCTTGAGTTATTTATAAATAATAAAGATGGTATAAAAATCTAATAAATAAAATAAGAATTTAATTACATAGAATAAAAGTGACCTTAAAAATCTGGACTCAATAATACATACTGATTCTGCAGACGACCCCGAGGCTCTTTCTGTTGCTCTTACTCCTTGGTTTGCATTTCTAAGTTGCTATTTCGCTTGGGTATCAAGCTATTTTTACTTGTTTGAAAAATAGAAATAGGTTAGATCATAGAATCATAGGGCTGGAAGAGACCTTGAAGATCTTCTAGTTCAGGGGTAGGCAACCTTGGCTCTTTTATGACTCGTGGACTTCAAGTCCACGAGTCACAAAAGAGCCAAGGTTGCCTACTCCTGTTCTAGTCCATCCCACTGTCCAAGGCAGGAGCCCTTATACCAGTGGTGGCAAACCTATGGCACGAGTGTCAGAGGCGGCACTCGGAGCCCTCTCTGTGGGCACTCACACCGTCACCCCAGCCCTGCCTCCCCCCGCAGCCCACTCCTCACCAGCAGCCCCCCCGGAGGAAACGGAGCAGTGCAGCCAAGCACATGGCAGCTGGGCAGCACATGATGCTGCGGGGCACGGGCGGAGGGTGTGGCTACCATGGCACTGCAGGGCTGCCTGGACGATCTGCGGCAGGCCGTGGATGGCCCTGAGGGTGGGCAGGGTGAGGGTGGAGCAGGGTGGGGGCAGGTGGGGGAGTGGGGGTGGGGCAGTTTTTGGGCACTCGGTCTCTAAAAGGTTCGCTATCACTGCCTTATACCATCCCAGACAGATGTTCAAACTTTTCTTAAAAACATCCAGGGACAGAGCCCCCCAGCACAAGGGAGCAATTCTGATCAACTGTATGTTATGGTTCTGGTAGATGAAACCCTTCAAAAGAACTTCGAGGCATTGTTTTCCTTAAAGAATCTTTTATTCGGAAAACAAAGTATCGGCACTACATAGTTGAAACCAAAAACTAAATTCCCCTCCCCTGGATACAAAGTAACAATGTACAATTCCCACCCCCAATAAACAGTCATAAAGCACATTCCCCAATTAGCTTAAAGTGGGGGCTTTCTCCCCAGCTCTCCAGCCTGCCTAAATGTTATCAGCTCTGGGCCCAGTTTGTCCTTGGGTTCCCACGGCAGAGTTATTGTTATGGCTAACTGAGCTCGCATCCCAAACTCCCCTCCCTGCACCAACTAATTCTAAGCTTAAGAAAAAAGGAAAAGAGAAAATGGCTGCTTTTTCATCTGTTGTCAAAGCAAGAACATCCGATGTTAGCAGCGTTGACACTCTACTTTGCACAGAGTGCCTGAATGCCGCAGAGATCCCATAGGATTGTAATATAATTTTGTTCCAGATGTCTATTTGTGGCTTTCTGCAATCTATCATGCCTTCTGTTTGTACAGCTGGCATTGTAGTAAATTTCCATTTGTCTGGCAGAGATAATGGGCTAGAGAGAGGAAAGAGATATCCTGTTGGCAGACTGGCACTTTATGGAAATGTAAAAAAAAATATATGGAGGTACAAGCTATAATCATGTTTCTGAAGTTGACAGTAAGCAAAATGCTTGGTAAGGTTACTGACCTTGTTTTTGAGAGCCATGGGGAGACACAGATCAAGTATTGGGATGCCTCAGATGTCTCTACTCAGTTGATATAGTTCAGTTACAAAATTCACAGCACTAAAATGTGGCAATGGTGACCAATTTTTATGGTTTCCAAAAATGATGAGATGAAGGATCAAAGGCTCAGTGGCTACCACTCTGGATGGTGATATTGTATCCTGTTTCTTATAATTGGGCCTATATTTTACTTAGTTTTCCAAACTGAAATCTGCAAATATTGTTTACAACAGACCTACAGTATTTTTTGATACATAAACAAGATGGGTGGCACTCAAATCAAATCATAAATACGTAAATTGTATTAAATTTATTTGCCATCCATCTCATTTCAAAATGACTTTCAAATAAAATATATGACGAGGGCACCCTCTGCTACTTGGTGTAGGTCTATTACATATTAAATAAATTGCACTGAGAAAAATAGTGGTCTGCGGTGCATATTTGCCAGGTCATTCTATAGTTTTATTCATTGTTTACATTTTCTGTTACATATGTTTTAATCAAAGATATGGATGCTTTGAGGCAATTGGCAGGTACATTTTGTTAGATGTCTTAATATTAATATGGTAGTCATTTAAACTGTGGTCTGTTGTGCGGAAACTTTCAGGACAGTCACACATTCAAAGATACAAGGAAATTAAAACAGGATGGTTTCATTTTGGACTGATGCCCATGAATAATTTTTCTGACTAGTGTCTAGGTTTCAGCTTCATCATTCAGCTGCAGCTAACCACCAAAATGTCTGTTCTTTTTCCTTTTATTCTGGACTTAGCCTTGTTTTAGTTTTTAAATAAATGAAACAGCTGGAGGAAATGATAATCCTATGGTTTTATTAATGCATTTATCACAATAATGCTGCAGATGCAGAATAACATTTCCTTTCCCTCCCCAAACAAAAACAGCTTCTTTGCAAAATCTAGTACTTGAGAAAGAGAGCTATCTGTATGCATATGTGTATGCACACATCCATCCATCCATCCATCCATCCAGTGTCGGGATTTCTAGGAGTAGAAGTCCACATATCTTAAATTTGCCAAAGTTAAAAACATCTCCCTAGAGTGGGCACCACAATTTGGGGGACCACTGGATGGCCAAAGGACTCATAAGAAATGCTAGCTGTTGCTGTCAAGACTGGTCATCCAAATCATTGCAGACTTCTAACCTCAAATTGTGATTATCCAATGTCATTTCATATGTAATTGGGCTCTACTTAGCTTTGACCACCATCAGAACCAGTTGGCATGATCAATGATCAGGTATGAGTATTAAACTCCAACATCTGAAGGTTCACATGTTTTCCAGAATGACAAGCTATTACGGTTTTAATAAGTACATAACATGCAGATGGAACCTCCCTAGCTATAACCTTAAATTCCTCAATTGCAAAATCAAAACAAGATGGGTGGATCTTTTGATGAGGATTTTCTGAGACCAGAAGATCAATCTATAAACAAAGATTGATCTGACCCAATCTGTCTCCACCCTATCCTAATTCTAATTCTGTCTTGCTAAACATCTGTCTATAATCTATCACAGTTGTGGCTGATGCACCATACTTGAGCGTGGTGCTTATATATAGTTAGCCACTTGTGCTTCAGATTACCACAGTACCTTCGAGCTAAAATGATTGCATGAGCTATTTCTTTTCAGATATCTTTAAAAATGCTTTATTAAATTAAATTTCATTAAAAACTCCTTGCAACAGTCTCTGAAAGAGCAGGAGTTCTGTAATGAACATTTCTAAAGATATCTATTTTTGTTTACATTCAACAGATGGATTAGCCAGTATATAGTAAATCCAGGAGATTAAAAAAAAATAAAGCTAGGCTGGTTTTGAAAGCTTGAAGCATATTTCCCCCCCCCATCCTTTTCTGTTCCTGTTCAGAAGTCAAAATAATTTTCTTTAGCAAAGAAAGAACACAAGGCCACTAGATCACAACTCTTTAAATACAATTAATCTTCCGTGAGGCCTGCCTGAAGAGCTGGATTTATTAAAACTGTCAACTTTGCAAAGATATAACCTTGGGCTCAAATCTACTCAGGAGAAAAGAAACCTCTGTTAGGCTATTCAATCACATCTGAATCTAAATTCAAGAATATCAGTGTTTGACCATAGACTATACTTGATTTATTTACTTCATGAGTATTTGGTTTTTCTACCTATATCCTTAAAGTGATTAAAGCACATCAGGTAGTACCAAGAAAGAATATTTGTAGCTCAGGGTTGAAATGATTGTCCTTGATGGTCTCTGAGCTTAGTTATTTTTGTGCAGATGCTTCTTTACCCAAACTAGGTAACGTCATCAGTGCTAGTAGGGAAGGGCGTTTGCTCCCAGTTTATATTCTAGAATATAAATTGAGAGCAAATCCCACTCTTTACTAGCACTGATGATGTTGCCTAGTTTGGGTAATGAAATTCTGCATAAAAACAACCAAAGTCAAAGAGCACCAAAGACCCCTAACATCATGTAGTCCTGACAGAAAAGACACAGGTGTGGAGAGAAGTAGAAAAGAGAAGAAAAAGGTACCATTACTATGGTAGGAGGCAATTCTCAGAGGGAAGACACCAAAGGGCAGACAATCCAACTAACCATGGTCGTGCTTGTGGTGTCTGATTTTTCTCTCTGATCTCAGAACAATTTCCCTAGGATGAGGAGCTGAAATAAGGTGCAGGCTTCAGTGAGGGCAGGTAGAAGTCATTCCCACCCATGCTTATGTGGAAGGACCCTCCCTGGTTTGATGCACACATTGCACTTGGTTTATTCAACCCTAATTAGAATTAACAACAGTTTATTGGATTCGCTCTATACATTAAGCTGTAAAACGACAGACGCTGAATGTACAATTTTAACGCTGAAATTTGTGGATTTTGGTCTCTGTGTTGGAGGGCTAATGTTGAGAGGACATAGTAACTATTTGCTCCCTCCCAGTGGAAAGGTGGAGAGATGATAGTCCCAAATTTTTTACAACCCCTAATACTTAACAGCCACTATCTGGTAAATTAACAGCTATAGTAAGAAGGTGAAAGTTAGAGAATGATGTGACTGAAAGAAAGGGAATGGATACCTTGATTGGGTAGTTGGGGCAGAGGGTGGCATCTGTGGTGCTTGCATGAGAGATGTGAGGTAAGCTAATTGTTAGAGTCTGGAGAGATGAGCATTAAAGCAGAAACATGGGATCAGCTCATATAGACTACATTATAGGTAGTCCTCAAATTACGACTACAATGGAGCCCAGAATTTCTGTTGCTCAGATATTTGTTATGTGAGTTTTGCCCCATTTTACGACTTTCCTTGCCTCAGTTTTAAGTGAATCACTGCAGTTATTAAGTTAGTAACCTGGTTGTTAAGTGAATCTGGCTTCCCCATTGACTTTGCTTGTCAGATGGTCACAAAAGGTGATCGCATGACTCCGGGACCACTGCGATCGTCACAAATATGAGTCAGTTGCCAAGTGTCTGAATTTTGATCACATGACTCTGGGGCTGCTGCAATGATCATAAGTGTGAAAAATGGTCATAAATCACTTTTTTCAGTGCTATTGTAACTTCGAACAGTCACTAAATGAACTGTTGTAAGTCGAGGTACAGGTAGTCCTTGACTTATTATGATCACAGTTGGAACCAGAATTTCTGTTATTAAGCAAGGCAGTGGTTAAGTGAGTCGCATCAATTTTGTAATCTTTTTGCCATGGTTATAAAGCAAATCACTGCAGTTGTTAAGTGAATCAGGCAGTCACTGAGTGAATCCGGCTTCCCCCATTTGCTTGCTGGAAGCCAGCTGGGAAGGTTGCAAATGGAGACCACATGATCCCAGGACATGGCAACTGTTGTACATACGTGCTGGTTGCCAAATGCCCACATTTTGATCAGGTGGCCATGAGGATATTGCAGTGGTTGTTAATATGGGGGACCTGTTGTATCCATCATTTTTTTCAGTGCCATTGTAACTTTGAATAGTCAGTAAACAAATGGTTGTGAGTCAAAGACTACCTGAATAAGATCCTTGAATGAGGTATGTGATGGTTGGGCCTTGGTTGCTTCTGTGGTGTTACTGTTACCTCAACATTATTATCACTATTTTTCTATTATTTTATTCTTCGATGTTCCGAAGATGTTTTATTTCACTTTAGTTTCTTCAAACTGTAAGACTTCCAGAGTGGCCCTTCTGACTAGGACAGTCATATAAACACTAAATCAAACAAAGAAACAAAATAATCATGGTTCGCAGTAGTACAAATCTAGAAGGGCCTGTTTCACATATCATGCCAAAGTGAAAGCAAATAAACCGTGCTGTTGCTTTGCATCTTGAGTGAACCCAGTCACTGACATAGTAAGCCATGGTTTGTTTAACCTTGGCTGGATTCACACCTCAGACTGAGCCAAAACCAACCAATTAACTCCTTTGTGGTGTAGTGAGATCCATGAATCCAGTTGCCTTCTCTGTTTCAGGGAGCAGAACAGAATAACAGTTGGAAAAGACCTTGGAGGTCATCTAGCCCAACCCCCTGCTTAGGCAGGAAACCTGGTTATCCAATCTCTTCTTTAAAAACCTCCAGTGTTAGAGCACCCATGTCCTCTTGCTTTCTGCCGTCAGTTACCCGACAGCTGCAACCATAGCTGAGGGCTCTCGCTGCAGGCCAGTGAGACCATTTGCATTGTCTAGCTGCGCATCTGGTTTATGGCAGATGAACAAGGTGTGGTGCATATTTAAGCCAGATGTGACAACGATGAAATGTGATTGCAACATGTTTCCTCCTCCTTTACATGGGAAGATCCATGTTTTCTTCTTTCAGAAGTCTGAGGCCTGGTTCCAGATTATGCACAAAAACTCTGGTGTCTTCTTTTGAAGCTAGACAGGCTAATCTGCCAATATATTATTTGGACATGCAGGAAAATATTATTTCAGCATAACAAATGTTTGGATGATTCATGCGTCAGTAAAAGACGGTGCTGTCAGGCTCCAGTGCACTAAACTGGGCTCTGACTTTACAGAAGAATATATATATTTGGCCTGCAGAAAACCCAGAATCCACCTAGGCAGGAAGGCAGAATATAACTCAAATTAATAACACTTTTCCTATTCTACCTTTCTAACACATAGGTACTGATTAGAATAACAGTGACTATTCTTTTTCTGAAAAGTTGGAAAATGGCTGCTTAGCCTGGTAAGTGGCTAAATAGGGTGCACATTCTACGAGGCCATTCTTGACTTAACCATGATTTTTTGAATAAACCATAATTGGATGGGCTTACAAACCCCATTTAAACTATGTCCAATGGTTTACAAGCCACAGTGACTGGGTTTGTACTGAGTCAACCCAACATAGTGTAATTATCTATAAGGCAAGTTTGGGTATCTTTTTTTTAAAAAACAACAACGGACCCTATAAACATTATTGGCATGTGGAAGACTAGATCAGCCTTTCTAAAGTAGTGAAGGCAGCATGTGGGGATTGCAACTTTCAGAGTTTCCAGCAAATGTAATTGACAAAAAGTCAGAAAGTTAGTATATCTGTAGATCAACAGTTGGATGCATCTCTTATAGCTGGTTGTTTAATTTGGTCTGACTTCAAATATTTGATTGAATGTGTGCCATCAACTTATTTTTGATTCCTAGCAACCATATAGATTTTCCCCATGATGATGCAAATATTTAAGGACTGTGGAGGTTTTTAAGAAGAGATTGGACAGCCGTTTGTCTGGAATGGTATAGGGTTTTCTGCTTAAGTAGGGGGTTGGACTAGAAGACCTCCAAGGTCCCTTCTAACTCTATTATTCTGAATCTGGATTCTGTATTTCTTGTATTTCTCTGTATATTCATACGTTACAGGGAGTCCTTGACTTACTACCATAATGGAGCCCAGAGTTTGGGTATAAGTCATACTGGTTGTTAAGTGGATCATCACATGGCTGATCCAATTTTATGATCTTTTTTATTGTGATTGTTAAGTCAATGCCAAGATCGTTAAGTGAATCCATAGTCTAAAACAGATCTTTTTTTTTTTTTTTGCTGGAAACCAGAAATAAATGCTGCTTACCAGCAGAAAAAAGTTGTAAATCACAGTCATGTGACCAGAAGATGGTGCAAACAGTCGTAAATGTGAACCAGTTGCCAGGTGCCCAAAATGCAGTTTATGTGACCATGGTGTGTGTGTGTGTATGTGTGTGTGTGGTGTAAGTGAAGGCATTGAAACTCTGACTCTGGGTTGCAAGTACCTTTTTTTGGGTCTGTCATAACTTTGAACAGTCACTAAGCAACTGGTCGTAAATCGAAGAGTACCTTTATATATTAAAATATATGCCTTATTTCAAGTGTAAACAGTTGTGCCTGCCTTTATTGACATTGTGTAAAGCAGGGGTGGGGAATAATGGCCCTTTTCTAACTTGTGGACTTCAACTCCCATAATTCCTCAGCCAGCCATAATTCCCCACCTTTGGTAAAATATGTTTCTGGTATGTTGGGGACTATAGGACTTCAGAGCACCAATGAGGTCAGAGATGGCCGCAGGGAATGGTAAAATAAGTCAAGAGGGCAGCTTTGAGAGGACGATCAAAGCTTATGTGGATTTTAGAAGAGTAAGAACAGGGAGTCAATGTGTCTAAAGGCTCGTGTAGACTTCTCCAGCACTGCATGTTAGGGAATGTATGCCTCTGCCATTTTGGGACAGTTATGTAGGTGTTCCATTTATAGTTCTGTAAATGTAATATTCTGGCTAGGGCAGGGGTAGGCAACCTTGGCTCTTTTATGACTTGTGGACTTCAACTCCCAGAATTCCTGAGCCAGCCATGCTGAGGGGACAAGGAGAGGTTTCCAAGCTGAACCATTCTGGCTCAGGAATTCTGGGAGTTGAAGTCCATGAGTCATAAAAGAGCCAAGATTACCTACCCCTGGGCTAGGGGATGCTCAAACAACAAAGCACAGAACAGGAAGTTGGATCAATCAGTCAGCATGCAGGATGCACACATGTCAGCCCATCTGCAACCTATGCTTACCCATCAACCTCTTTGCAGCATATATATGTAGCGATGGCTACGGGCGGTTGCGGATAACAAATCATCCTTGAGTCCCAAATCACTGAGAATACAGGTAGTCCTTGACTTAAAACAGTTCATTTAGTGACCGTTCAAAGTCACAACAGCACTGAAAAAAGAGGCTTATGGCCGTTTTTCACACTTGCGACTTTTGTAGCATCCCCATGCTCGTGCGATCAAAATTCAGATGCTTGGCAATTGGTTCATACTTATGACCGTTGCTGTGTCCCAAGGTCATGTGATCATTTTTTGCAACCTTCTGACAAGCAAAGTCAATGGGGATTCACTTAACAACCCTGTTACTAACTTAACAACTGCAGTGATTGACTTAACAACTGTGGCAAGAAAGGTCATAAAACTCACTTAATAAACATCTCACTTAACAACAGAAATTTTGGGTTCAGTTGTGGTTGTAAGTTGAGGACTACCTGTATTGTACAAAATTAAATGCTCCTCCCTACAAACAACCACAACCTGTACTGTAAGGAAAAGTGTTCTAATTCCCAGATATGTTATGACGTAACGATTACAGGTGGCATTAATTCCATAGATCCTCTTCCAAAGTCTAAAGTAATACACTTCAAGCCAGACAGAGGGTTTTTACATGGTTGGAGATTAGGCTGACCTGGAACTGAACACATTCATTCAGACAGCTGGCAATCACTCTGCTAGACTGAGAAAAGGCTACTGATGAATATATTGATTGCAATGCAGTGGAGAAGACAGCAAAAAGTAGACAAAACACCATGTTACATGAGACTACCGTTTAATCCAAAGGATTGGTTCAGAACGCCCTCAGAACAATGGCTATACTATTTATGCTTGTTTTTCTGTGGTTAAAGCTTTAATCCTTGCTTTGGGGTACGTACTGGGGTCATGGACTTCATAATTTTATTAAGCTAAATGGAGGGGGAGGGAAAGAGAAGAACAATAGGTCTGGAGGGGAGCTCAGAAAGGTCCCCCAAAGCATTTGGCATGTAGTCCATCTATTTGCCTAGGAAAGATAGTCAGGCATTTCCTGCTGGCTGGGAAGACAAACCAAATCTTTGAAAAATACTTGGGAACAGACCTGCCCACTGAAGCAAATCAAGCAACTTAAAGGGTAACGGTTTGAAGACAATAATTTGCAAGGATGGGACGGAAGAAAGCTATTTGAAGTTTGGAATAAAGAAAGGAAAAAGAAAAGAAAATGGCAGAGACCGAAGGGGGAAAGCAGTGCAGAGTTCCTCTGAGTTAAGCAATTTCAACAGCCACGTGAGTTTGCCAGACGGACACTTAGCCAGTCATTTTTAAATGCGCTGTAATTTAGTGAGCTTAAAATTGCTTACTTAGTGCTTTTCAAAAACAGCATGATTGATTCCACTTAAGGCTCATTTATTTTAGTCAGGCTTCCTGTTTAGACAGTTTTCAGGGGAGTAGCTGGGTTTGTCGCAAGAAAAGCAGGCGAGAAGGTCCTGCAGCTTTCAGACTAACCAAGTCATGATGGCAAATGCCTGACTTGGATGCTGATCACTCCCTTCCTCTGCTGAATTGTGTTATCCTGATTTTTAAAAGCTATTATGTGTCGCCGCTTAGATTATTTTCATGACCACAGTCTCTTTCATAAAACTGCTTTGAACGTTCCTCCGAAAGCAAAGGGCAGGGCAAAGATATATTAATATGCTGAAATGAATTTAAAATAATGGAGATTAAATGCTTTGCAAAAAAAGAGTTGTAATTGCATCCTTGTCCTTATCTAAGTAGCACTGACCATTTTCTCTAAAAGAGCACTGCTGACTGCATTAACAGATAGAATCAAAATCATGTGAAGTGCTAGTACCACTTTTTAATGCCTTGGTAAGGCCACCCTTGGAATATTGCATCCAGTTTTGATCGCCATGATATAAAAAAAATATGTTGAGATGCTAGAAAGAGTGCTGAGAAGAACAACAAAGATGATTAGGGGACTGGAGGCTAAAACATGAAGAACGGTTGCAGGAATAGGGTATGTCTAGTTTAATGAAAAAAAGGACTGGGGGTGAGATGATAGCAGTGTTCCAGTATTTGAGAGGCTGCCACAAAGAAGAGGGAGTCAACCTATTCTCCAAAGCACATGAACGTAGGACAAGAAGCAATGGATGGAAACTAATCAAGGAGAGATCCAAGCTACTGTAGCACTAAGGAGGAATTTCCTGATAGAATAATAAATCAGGGGAATGACTTGCTTCCAGAAGTTGTGGGTGCTGCAACACTGGGGATTTTAAAGAATCAGACAACCATTTGTCTGAAATAATAATAATAATAATAATAATAATAATAATAATAATAATAATAATAATAATAATAATAATAATAATAATAGTAATAATAATAAAGTTGGAAGGGACCTTGGAGGTCATCGAGTCCAACCCCCTGCTCAGGCAGGAACCCTACACCATTTCAGACAAATGGCTGTCCAGTCTCTTCTTAAAAACTTCCAATGTTGGAGCATTCACCACTTCTGGAGGCAGGTTGTTCCATTGGTTAATTGTTCTAACTGTCAGGAAGTTTCTCCTTAGTTCTAAGTTGCTTCTTTCCTTGATCAGTTTCCATCCGTTGCCTCTCGTCCTGCCTTCAGGTGCCTTGGAGAATAGCTTGACTCCCTCTTCTTTGTGGCAGCCCCTGAGATATTGGAACACTGCTATCATGTCCCCCCTCGCCCTTCTCTTCTTTAAACTAGACATACCCAATTCCAGCAACCGTTCCTTATATGTTTTAGCTTCCAGTCCCCTAATCATCTTTGTTGCTCTTCTCTGTACTATTTCTAGAGTCTCAGCATCTTTTTTACATCGTGGTGACCAAAACTGGATGCAGTATTCCAAGTGTGGCCTTACCAAGGCATTGTAAAGTGGTATTAATACTTCACGTGATCTTGATTCTATCCCTCTGTTAATGCAGCCCAGCACTGTGTTGGCTTTTTTGGCAGCTGCAGCACACTGCTGGCTCATATTTAAGTGATTAACAGCAATAAATAAAGGTTACAGCAATCCAAACAAAGCTAAACTATTGCACGGAAGATAAGGAAAACTAATTCCTCTGTTTTTAAAACCAAAAGGTCCACAGGAGGAAATAAATAAAAACAGAGGAAAAGCTGTCCGTGGCCTGTTATGAATAGGCCCCGCAAACAGCAGGCAAAAGAGCAAAGCTTCATTTGCACAAGCACAGGTTCTAGGTCAGGGGTAGGCAACCTTGGCTCTTTTATGACTCGTGGACTTCAACTCCCAGAATTCCTGAGCCAGCCATGCTGAGGGGAAAAGGAGAGGTTTCCATGCTGGCTCAGGAATTCTGGGAGTTGAAGTCCACGAGTCATAAAAGAGCCAAGGTTGCCTACCCCTGTTCTAGGTTGTACACAAAACCATCGTTTTCCCCTCAGTCTGTGGAAAAATTGTCTTCCCGGTGCCAGAAAGGTTGGGGACCGCTGACCTAATGGAGGCAATTCCACAACTCCCAGTTGCTGTAGCTAACTGAGAATTGTGGGCTGTTAGGCGATACCCACCCCATCCCAAACCATTCTCCCTGAACTGACAGCCGCCAACTTCCCTCAGCCACCCATCTCTCCCCCATCTCTGGCTTTTGGCCGCCCTGTATTCTGCCTTGCGAAGGCAACAAGCAGCCTTAGAATTGCATGGTTCTGGGCTGTTGTTGGCTGCTTTTTTTTTTTTTTTTGCAGCTGAAGTCCAATCTAGTCTGGCCCAGCAGCCAGGCTGGTAGGCCTCAGCAGCAGCAACAGGAGGAAGCTGAGGTGGCTGAGTGCCAAGTGGCAGGGGGCCAAAGGAGCATAGATGGAGGGTGGGTGTGGTTGAAGTGTCCCTGTGGTTGTAGAGAGTGCTGTGCTATGGGGCGGAATACTGTATAAGCCTAAATCAGGGGTAGGCAACCTTGGCTCTTTTATGACTCGTGGACTTCAACTCCCAGAATTCCTGAGCCAGCTATGCTGGCTCAGGAATTCTGGGAGTTGAAGTCCACGAGTCATAAAAGAGCCAAGGTTGCCTACCCCTGGCCTAAATGCTACAGGCAATCCTCGGGTTACAATGGTAGTCTGGGGTCAGTGGGGAAGGGGAGAGAGCAACCCAGTGCTTTTCTAGCTGGCTGGAGAGGCACTCTGGCACCCAAGGTTGCGCAGGAGGTGAGCATGGGCAGCGAGAGGCTGTCAGGTGTGGCGCCAAAGGAGCACGTTGCAGCACCCACAACTGCAGTCGTTCGTAAGGATGAACAACTGCTGTGATGCTGCAACATACGTAACCTTGGGACTCAGTCGTAAGTACTTTGGGCTGGGATGTCATAACTTTGAACATTCACTAAGTGAATGTTCATAACTCAAGGAATACCTGTATTGCTATTCTCTGAGAGAAGGACAGATCGTGGGATAGAGGACAAAAAACCTTTCTTTGCCTATCATGTTTGTTATTTTTTTTAAAAAAGAAAAGAAAATGGGATTACTAGTCTGAGGTTGTTTCCTCTTGGCTTTTCCCCCACACTTTGATCATGCTGGTGGGCTTCCCTTCTTTGGTCCGATGAAGTTAGCTAAGCACTAGGCTTTGCCTATATCTTTAATGCATTTCCTCTCATACAGCTCCTTTCTGATATAAAACCTGCTTTCATTGTTTTGGTCAGATTTTTATTGCTGAGAATGTTCTCGTGCATGCCCACGACTTTCCCTCCCCAGTAGTAGAAAGCTGGGGGGGAAGGGAGACAGTGACTTCCTGTGCTTGTGTTTTCCTCTGATTCTAATTCCTAGGATTTGGGGGAAGAAGCCATGATAATCAGAATGACACCAAATAAACTCTGTAAAATAGAAATAACATTGGAAACTGCTTTTTTCGAAAGAAAAGAATTATCTCCACAATCTCTTTCATTCTCATCTTCTAACAGAAATTTCAGCAACCATATGCATTAGTCATTATAGGGAACAAACAAGCCATAATGCTGTATGTTCTCCAGATGTTTGGGACTTAAGCTGTCAAAGAGTTGAAGTCCAACAGTTGCAAGGCCCCTGCTACAGAAAGTGACTATCATGCAAGTTGAACCCCAGAAGGTGGAGCTAGTCTTCCCTTTTCAAGTTTATAAAATCTGCAAGATATAATAAATAAGAAAAATTCTAATGGTCTTGTTAGCCAAGCTATTCATTTGCTTCTCTAAGCCTGGTGTTGATGCACAGTTCCCATCATCCTCAGACAGTCTGGAAAAGAAAATGGGAATGATGGGAGTTGCAAATGAATACATTTGTAGGCACTAACCTGTGACATGGGGACAATATTCTGTACAAAGGTATATTTCAAACATTTTTTTAAAATGTCAGTGGTTGCGATTTATAGTTGGTTTCTTCTCCTGTTAGAAATTCGGACATAAATATGACTTTACTAGCTTTATGGCATCTGCTACTTTAGCTAACACAATGAGCTGTTAAATTTTGAAAGATGGAAGTCTCTATTTTGTCTTGAGACTGTAATGTCATTGCTATCGAAGGATAGGCTTGTTAATCCATGAGAATGCAAAATGTTCTTTGGGAACATCATCTGTTGAGCCATCCTGCATCTTCAGTTCAGCTGGGTTTTTTTTTTTCAATAAGTGCTTTGGTAAGCAATATTTAAATATTACCCAAAACAAAAGGCGGGAGAGAGGGGGATTGGCAGCAAAGACACAATTTATCATTTGCCAAAGCGCTCTGCAGCTCCACAAATCTGGAAATGATCGAAATGTAAGCCACAGAACTGTTGCTATGGTTTTCAAGGAAGCTTATTTTAAAACTGGTATGCAGCCTTCTTGTGGGACTCGAGCTGTTGGCAAACTGCTAGCCATTTATGGAATGTACAATTTCTTGGAAAGAATTAAAGACAAAACTTGTTCAGTTAAAAGAAAAATTAAACTTATAAGGTAAGGATGGAATTTCCACGGATACCCACAAAGACTTAAACATTCAAACATAAAGCTTTTAAAGGATATTTGCTTTTCAAACACTTCCCTACTCTTTGCTTTATTTCCTGGATTGAATTCTAAGCATTTCCCCTGTAAACTCCAGGAAAATCTCAGATCCTGGGTTGTACATCGTGCTGAGCTCTTATTTGTTTCATTATGGTTTATTGAATAAATGATGGCTAGCTGATTTTCATAACAGAGTAAATAAAAAGAAACATCTTTCTGGCCTGGCACACAGGAAGGCAATGTTTAGAATATGGCTGAGTGCCAGTTTGTCTGCTAACCTTCTCAATGTTTGTAGAAAGGCTTCTTATAACACTTTGACATATGCAGGATATTGGCCCATTTAGTATTATTTTTGAGATGCAGTTAAAGAGCAAATAGAAGCAAGAGATCTTTAAAAGGCCAATTGCTCTTATCTTCACTTATAAAAGAGTTCAAAATCCTGCCACCCAAAATGTGGCCTGTAGGCTATGTGGCCAGCACAATCTGAATGTGCTACTATGCCACAAGTAAATTATGAGTTTTGTTCCCCCGTTTAAATATGTTGTGTGAACTTAGGTGAGTTAATAAAAAAAAACTGGTTACAAATTAACTCTAAATGCAAATATATGTTATTTACAACTTGTCTTTAATAACAACAGCAGCAGCAGCAGCAACAAAGACGACAATAATAATAATAATAATAATAATAATAATAATAATAATAATAATAATAATAATAATAATAGTAATAATAGAGTTAAAAGGGACCTTGGAGGTCTTCTAGTCCAACCCCCTACTCAGGCAGGAAACCCTATACCATTTCAGACAAATGGTTGTCCAGTCTCTTCTTAAAAACCTCCAGTATTGGAGCATTCACAACTTCCAGGAGGCAGGTTGTTCCACTGATTAATTGTTGTAACTGTCAGGAAGTTTCTCCTTAGTTCCAGGTTGTTTCTCTCATTTATTATTTTCCATCCGTTGCTTCTTGTCCTGCCTTCAGGTTCTTTGGAGAATAGCTTGACTCCCTCTTCTTTGTGGCAACCCCTGAGATATTGGAACACTGCTATCATGTCACCCCTAGTACTTCTCTTCATTAAACTAGACATTCCCAATTCCAGCAACCGTTCCTTATATGTTTTAGCCTCCAGTCCCCTAATCATCTTTGTTGCTGTTGTCTGCACTCTTTCTAGAGTCTCAACATCTTAACAGCATCACTAGTACTTCTGATCTGAAAGTGTGCCAGAGTGAATGTTCCTAATATTGATTTCTTCTGTTTAAGAAACATTTGGTCCCTCTTGTTTCACATTCTGACAAAATCTAATCTAATCTGAAGACTATGAATAGAAAATATTTTTGATATTCAAAAATATTTGAATATTTTGTACTGGTGGTTTTATTTGGTCACTGAAGTTTGTAGGATCGAAAATTGATTAAAGAGAGACTCTTCTGCCGTCATCTACAGCGGATTAGTTTGATTTAACAGATTAGGAGTTATTAAATGTGATTTTGAATGAAATTCTATAGGTATGGTTATCTAAGTATGCTGAATTTATTAGGGCCTCCTTGCTAGTCAAATCAGTGCACAGGACTGAACATTGTTAAAGAATTAAAACAGTAAAAAAATATCTCAATTTCTTATCTTAAAAATCTGCCGTCTCTGCACATAATCTAGTTTCTAAAAGCTTCTTTTTTCCTGTCTGAGAGGTATATTAATTTGAAAATAGGAGAGACAATTGAGTCATTGTTGAAAGACGTTTCTGAAATATATAAGGGCCACAACAGGTTGCAGAGTTCTCTAAATTAAAAGACCTCTGAGCCTCTTTATTAAATCTGCCTCAGAAAAGTTTCCATGAGTTTCTTTTTTTCTTTCGAAAGAAGAAAGTGATGAATGGATAAAGAATGGGGGACTTTTTTGCTTCAGCAGTAGGCTTCTTAAAAAAATTTCTTGGGGTGTGTGTTGCGTGTCTTTGGTTGCACTATTTAATAATTGGGAACCCCTCTCCCAAATAATTGCTTTTAATGTCAGGGAGAAGAACTGTTTCACATCTGCTGATAATTAAAACTCCACTGAGTTGAAAATGGGTGAATTCAGGTGAATCACCTGAAGATAAAGTGTTGCTGGTGAGCATCTCTCTCTCTCTCTCTCTCTCTCTCTCCCCCTTTGGCTGCTTCCTGGGCTAAATACCTTTTTTGTTCTTGTTTATATCTAGTTTTATTTTTGCATTTTTTTTCTGTTCCAAAATCTACCTTTACATCACAGAAACAGAAGACATTCTGTTTCTCTTATTCTCAAGGTGCTTGAACATTTCACTCAGAGATGTTTCTGAGTTTAATAAATTGTTGAAAGGAATAGACTAGAGCAGGGGTAGGCAACCTTGGCTCTTTTATGACTCGTGGACTTCAACTCCCAGAATTCCTGAGCCAGCATGGCTCAGCTTGGAAACCTCTCCCTTTCCCCTCAGCATGGCTGGCTGAGGAATTCTGGGAGTTGAAGTCCACGAGTCATAAAAGAGCCAAGGTTGCCTACCCCTGGACTAGAGGATGTTAATGCTCAGTAGTTTTCTGTTGCACATTCTTTTCTTCTCTTGGAAGGTTTCTTGACTATCCAGGTTTTGAGCTGAAAAAACATATTTTATTTATAGCCCACATTTATTATTTTTATGAACAACTCAATGACGCCGTGAACATATCAAATATTCCTTCTTCCCTCTTATTTTCCCCACAACAACTCTGTGAGGTAGGTTGGGCTGAGAAAAAGTGACTGGCTCAAGGCAACTCAACTGGCTTTCACGGCTGAGGCAAGATTAGAACTCATGGTCCCTAGCCTGGTGCCTTAACCATCAGATCAAACTAGCTCTTGAAATATGTCTTTGGTTGAGTTTTTAACTGAAAGGTAAGAAGATACAGCTGTTGGAGAAAAGTATGTAAAATGGAAGTAAAGAGGGAATGCCCAGATCCCTCACCACCCACACCAGCAAGAATATCTTACTCAACCCATGAGAATTTCACTGATACCTTTTTTTTTTGAAAGTGACTATTGTTACTATATTTGTATCTATCTTATTGAATTTGGTTGTTGTTGTTCTTTAATAATGTGACCCTTCCAGAGTCTCTCTGGAATTGGCTGGCACCAAAGTCTAATTAATTAATTGAAATACTTAAAAAAACAGATTCTTTCATTCCGCTGAGTGAGAACTGGTAGGAAAAAATGTACAGGTTTTTTTCCTCCCCTGTATACACCTAGTCTTGATGGTTGACTTGTCCCATGGATTTGTCTTCTTGGTTTTTGACTAATTTGTACTGCTGCCCAGGTCACAAATATAATCTCTCAGCTTTCTCTCAGCTCATTTCCTACGAGTGTAGATCAAGACAATCCAATCCAGTGATTTGTCCGGAGAGACAGTGTTACATTCCTATGTGGACTGGGTTCCATGTGTGTGGTCATTTTATTTTGTAAATGCCCTTGTCTTGGTATATAGCACAAATATTTAATTATATCCCATCTTTATTATTTTTACAAATAACTCAAGGCAGCAAACATATCCAGCACACTTTCTTCCTCCTATTTTTCCCACAACAATAACAATCCTGTGCGATGAGTTTTGCTGAGAGAAAGTGACTGGCCCAAAGTCATTCAGCTGGATTTCATGGCTAAGGTAGGACTTGAACTCGCAAGTCTCCTGTTTCTAACCTGGTGCCTTAACCATTCAATTGAACTGGATCTATATTACAGGTAGTCCTTGGCTCACAGCCATTTGTTTAGTGGTTGTTTGAAGTTACAACGGCGTTGAAAAAAGTGACTTATGCCCATTCTTACAACCCTTACAGCATCTCCATGGTCACGTGATCAAAATTCAGACACTTGGAAACTGACTCATATTTATGATGTTTGCAGTGTCCCGGGGTCATGTGATCACCTTTGGCGACCTTCTGATAAGCAAAGTCAATGGGGAAGCTGGATTTATTTTACAGCCATGTTATTAATTTAAAAACTGCAGTGATTCACTTAACAACTGTGGCAAGAAAGGTCATAAAACGGGGCAAAATTCACTTAAAAACAGTCTAGCTTAGCAATGGAAATTTTGGGCTCAGTTATGGTTGTACGTTGAGGACTACCTGTATATATCATCAGCCTACTGTTGAGAAAGCATGTAGATGCAGTAGACAGACTGGTGAGGATCTTCTAATGGCATTCATCTTCCCCAAACTGTGAAAGCCATACATAGGGTCCAAAAGCAACATCATTAGGCAAGGCTAAAAAATAGATATCTTCCATACAGGAAATGGGACTGGGTTGGGAGGAAGTCGGAAGCAGAGTGCTTCATTCAGGTGGAGCACTTATCCTGAGGAAGTGGAATACCCATCCATGGTTATAACTTTATATGCTTTTTGGGTGGAGAGACAGGAAAGGAACATTTTCAATTCAGGACAGTTGCTTTATTTGGGAGTGACATTTTCGGTTAGGTGAGTTGACACAGCTGTACGTGTTGGAAGAGGCTGATATTTTAAAAGCTAAGAGGCCTTCAGAATAGCTGTACCATTAGAAATATCTCCTGGATAGTACAAAGAAAAGAAAAATCCATAACAATGAGGGAGGGTCCGTGGGATAAAATCCCAATTCCTGAACAGAATGTATAGTTAAATACAAAGGAAAGAACCTGGAGATTGATCAGAAGGTTGAGAGGTGTCAAAAGTGTCAAAAAGTGAGTAACTCCTAGCTGTGTAAGGATGTTCTTATCCAACACATCCTCCCAGAAAATTTTAATGAACTTTGGAGTCTCTCCCCAAATCAGTGAATCTGTAGAACGCAATCTTTGAATTTGCCAGTTTCATGGCACACGTAAATTAGGCAGCAGAGAAGAGGAATTTTGGATTAAGATTACAGACTGTGATATATAGGGATGACTCCTTTTATGTTACACTGCAACCATCCCAGTGCTAAATCCTACCAATCTCGCCAAATTGGGAAACAAGGATTAGCCTCTTTATCCCTTATTTTGCAGCCTTGACCTTCACCTCTCCTCAACTGCCTTCTGAAAAAGATGTTGGGAATATCCATTGCAAATATTCTTTGGTGTAGTCTGGTTCTGAACTCCACTTCTTGGTCATGATTAGCATGTCCCCCAGAGTGTAGTGTCTTATTATGTATGTGGAACTGTGTGGTAGAACTGGGGTGATAGACTGTTAACCATATTTGGGGAGGGAGGAAGAATTAGCCTAATTCTTCTAAATAAACAAATACATACATACATACATACATACATACATACATACATACATACATACAATAATAATAAATAACAAAAGGTGATATATATATATGAAGAGAATGACTAAGGGTGACCTGATAGCAGTCTTCCAATATTTGAAGGGCTATCACAGAAAAGAGGATGTGTGTGTGTGTGTGTGTCAACCTATTCTCCAAAGCACTACAGCATAGGACAAGACGTAACCGGTGGAAACTTATCAAAGAGACATCCAGCCTAGAACCAAGGAGAAATTTCTTAACAGTGGAACAATTTGCCTTCAGAAGTTGTGAGTGTATCATCACTGGAGGTTTTTTAAGAAGAGATCGCACAGCCATTTGTTCAGAGTCTCCTGCTTGAGCAGGGGGTTGGATTAGAGATCTCCAAGATCCTTTCCAACTCTGTGATTCTGTAATTACCAAGAGTTGATTATACTCCATAATAGCATAGAGAGAAACCTTGATAGACATAGAAAATGAAGTGGTGGAAGCTTTCCAATTTATAGCACCTGAGAACTGTTACTGATGCAGTAGTTAAAATGTTGGCCTACAATCGGGAAGACTCAAGATCAAGTTCCACTCATCTGTGGAAACTCATTGAGTGATTTTGGGCCGGCTGCTTTTTCAGGCCATCTACCTCATTGCAAGGTGATTGCGTATGTGTGTGTGTGTGTGGGCGGAAACTAGAGGAGGAATGCTTTGTATCCCACTTTGAACTTTAGGAAAGGAGTTCAAAGGAATCAATCAATTAAATAAAGGCATATTTTGCAGGACTCCAGCCTGATTACTAAGTGGTTGGAAACACCATCTGAAACATCCAAAATGCTTCAGTCTTGATCCAAAAATCTCCCTTTCCCTACATGACAGCTTTTATTGTCTCTTCCTACTGAGTTGAGGACATTCCACTCAACTTCCACAGTCTAAAACTGAGATAGGGCCAAAGATGAAAGCTCCAGTATCTCCACATCTTCATAGAGTACATATTTACCTCCCCATTCTCCACCTAAATGCAATTCATCAGCAGGAAACAGCACATCTTCAGAGAGACAAAACTCTTAAGAATATACATTGTAAGTACAAAGACTGGAATTTAATAGTTTTGCCTTAGAACTTGATTTGCTTACTACTTTGAATGACCTCCAAATACACCACTTCAGAAGAAAGAAGTTGAAGAGTTCATTTCTGAAGAATTCTAAATATAGGGAACCGAATTGCTTCCTTAAACATTTACTCACTTTCAAAACAAAACCTGGTGTTATCCACAAAAGGATGCTTACTTTTTGATTGTTTCTTGTTTGACACAAAAGCATTGACGTTGATTATAATGGTGTTGTCAACCTCCAGCTCAAGTATCCAAATAAAAGTCCAGGATTAGTTTCCTCTCTGAAAAACTTACTGTTTATTGAATACATGGCCTGGTAAAGGCGAGGTAAAACTAACTCTAAAACCCCAAGGCATCAGACCATAGCATATAATAATGACTTTCCCAGCCAAATCTGTCTGCTATCTTCTTCACACCTGGTACAATGTCCTTGAAAGGTTTCTATACTGCCGACTTTCAGCAAGCTTCCGTAGAACTGGAGAGGTTTCATTTCTCTAACTAGCCTATTCAAGAACAACACCCCCCCCTCTCTTATTCTAATGGCAAGATGAAAGCAGAAAGGCACATAGCTGCCAATTTTTCACTCTTGACAGGTGTAACTTCCTATGGTCCCAGTCTTTTCCCCTTATCCGATGGTTATTAAAAATAATAGTGCAATAATACCTTGAATAGTTTAAAAGAGCTGTTAAAATGCAATGGCCCACCATCTTTGGGAAGTGAGCAATTGAATTGCCCATCATCTTTGGGAGGATAGCTAGCTTTCACTTGTAAGGGAAGAAGGTTCACTTTGCATTTTCCTATGATGAAGAAATCCTAGCTAAGAAATCTCAGAACTCAAAACCCAAAACTGCTGTGTTCAGAATGAAAATCAATCTGCACATGGTTCTTCTAAGCCAGGGCTTTTCAACCAGTGGTACGGGTACCACCTGTGGTACATTGGCACCTGGCAGGTGGTACGCGACGATTCTAGAAAAGTGGTAGCGGGGGAGGGGAATGAGCTGAACCGGTGGCAGCACTGCACAAGCCTGAGCGCGAGATGGCTGGAGCTGCGGGGCTATCAGGGCTCAGCGGAAGCGCCAGGATCAGCGCCAGGCTCCAGCTGGAGCTTGGCGCTGATCCTGGTGCTTCTGCTGAGCCCTGAAGAAGCACCAATCAGCTGGAAAGCAGCACTGATCCTGGCGCTTCTGCTGAGCCCAGAAGCACTGATCAGCTGGAATGTTGCAGCATCTCCAGAGTCTTGTGATTTACATTCAGATGCTTGGCAACTGATTCATATTTATGACGGTCACAGTGTCCCAGGGTCATGTGAAGTGACCAAAACCTGCTGCAACCACCCAGCAGACTGGGGGAATAAAAACCAACCACCCCCCACCCCACCCCCGCTGCCAATCCTCAACAGAAATGCTCACAACAATGAAAACTTTGGACAAGAGGAAGAACGCCGTCGGGCGCTGTCTTGCTCGGCTGTGGCTTGGGGGACACTTTTTTCAGTGCCATTGTAACTTCGAACAGTCACTAAGCGAACTGTTGTAAGTCGAGGACTACCTGTACTTTATCACTTTTTTCCTTTTTTGGGGGGGGGGTCATCAAGTTTTTGACACCTTGCTAGGCGACTGGTGGTACTCGGATGTTGCCATATCCTAAAAGTGGTACAATGGGTGAAAAGGTTGAAAAGCCCTGTTCTAAGCATGTTCTGAAACTCTACAGGCAGGAATGAATATGAGGTTAACCAGCTTTAACTTAAAATACCTCTTATGAGTAGATGAATAATAAAGAGTAGGCTTGTTTAAAGTTAGAATAATCCAGGGTATGTTTGTTGGGATTTTGGGTCAAACCGTGGAGGAAAAATTAGACAAAAAAGGACCCTAAAATTAAGAATTTGGGACTTTGCTGATTTTTTTTATAGATTTGGGAGCAAGATAGTTTCTCACCGAGGATTTTATTTCAACTATTTTTGTTTCTTTCTTAACGTGATGGATATATAGCTTGCCAGGAACAGCTTAAAGTTTGAATGCCTCATTTGCAATAAGGAAATATGACTCCCCAATGATTGGCACTAGTCATTTTATTATTGACCATTTTCTTAATTTGATGCTTTTATTAACATGGTTGATATCTTTTGAGAGCAACTTTGGTGCAGTAGTTAAAGGCCCCAGACTAAATACCAGGAAAGGTCCAGTCCTGCTTTAGGGATGAAGACAATTGGATGACTTTGCGACAGCCATTCTTTCTCAGCATTAGGAAAGAGAAAAATAGAATAGAATTGAATATTCTTTATTAGCCAATAAAGGTATGTATTAAATTTAATACTGAGCAAACCAGTTTAGGTTACATCAGAACCAGCCTTTTTTTTTTTTTAAGTCTCACATTTTGCTTCATTGGAACAGTCCTTCAAGTTTTCCTTTAAGGCTTCTAAATGAATTCTGAAATAAAAATATTTAAAATCTGTTAGAAAGGGCAGAGAAAGTTTTATTTATAGCACTTTGTTAACTCTATAAGATATCAAAAGGTCTTCAAATCTTTCCTACAGTATTTTAAAATGACCTTAAACAGAGGACTTGTAGTGAAGACACTTGGGATGCCACTATGGAAAACAAGATAGATAGTTTCTGAATTGATTAGTCTTTCAACCATCTCTGTGAAAAGCTTGCTCCTGGGAAAAAATGCAGAACATTTAAAGAATAGAAAAGAACAAAGGTTATTACTCATCTCATATCTAATAAAATAAATAAATATAATCCCCAGCAGATGTTTTTGAAGGGTGGGTGGCAGGCTTGGCCTGCTGGGTTTATGGCTATTATTCATTCTGTCCTTAGCTGTACTGGGAATAGGTTTCTTTTAAGAGCCATCTTTTGCGGCTTGTAATACAATGACGAAAAGTTGTAGCACTGGTTAGGGTGAAAAGGTCCAGGAAGAGGAAATGACCAACAACTGTAAGTTCATCTTGATTTGGGGTGAAATTTGGCAGAGTCTGTGCTACGGTCTTCTTTAAATAAGATCTAATGCATACTAAATAATGAGAAATCTGGAACTTAATATTGCTTGTTGAACCTGAGTATATACTTCCATTTTTGACCCTCCCAATAAAATAAATACAGGAGTGTCTTGCATGTTTATAGAGAAATGAATATTATAGAAGGCCACAATGGTGAATGTCTCCAGTGGCAGTATTTCTAACTCTTACCATCTGTGTCACCATAGCAACACCAAGCAAACAGATTTAAAAAAAAAAAGAAATTGAACATGGGGAAATCACAGCTGGGAGCAACTATACTAAAAAATAAAACAAAACACCAAGTCTTCCATAAGATCAGCCCACACTGAAGGATTGATCTATCCTGAAGAACCCAAATTCTTCAGATTGAAACTGTATATGGAATTCCTAACATGTCAATTTTCCTCTAAGTAGTTGGTGGTTTTGGGGGGGTCTTTGAGTCAGGGTTGAATCCTGGCAACTTCCAGGACAAGTCCTTGAGGTTTTCTTAGGGAAATTTTCAGAGGTAGTTTGTCCTTGCCTCTTTCCTAGAGGCTGAAAGAGTGTGAATGTCTCAAAGTCTCCCAGCTTGCTTCATGCCTAAGGTGGGACTAGACTTCCCAGTCTCCTAGTTTCCAGTCCAATCGCTTGACCGCTACACCAAACTGGCTCTCAACAGTTTGCAATGGGAATTTGAAATAGTGGCTTAACTTTATCCCCTTCACCTGCTTTCTACTCTCATCTCCTTTTATGCCCATGAGATAAGGAAGTAGAGAAGTTAAAACCCTACATGTCATAAGACCAGGTTATTCTTCCAAGAATGCCTGCCTGCCCCACATATTCTCACAGGGACGACATGTTCCTTCTTTTAAATCAGACATGTCAAACACAAGGCTCGGGGGCCGGATGCGGCCCGCGAAGTGGTTTCATGTGGCCCACGAAGCCATCCTGGAAACAGTGAGGGAATGGCCCCCGCTGCCTTGGCCCTGGCCCAGACCAGCTGGGAGCCAATGTACAATTTTGTGGTGGCCATCTATGCTGAAATGCATTCAGTCATAGCTCCATAACCCACCCACCCCGGCATGGCCCGAGAGGAACAGTGAGGCTCCTCCAGTGGACCATGCCTTGGCACTTGCCCCGGTCTCACCCTCTTCTGCCAGAGACCCTCAGAACTATCCCACTCCTGCCCAGGCACCCACAGGCACCCTTGACGCGAACGATGTAGAGCTGGCCATGCCTACCCAGTAGGCCACATCCACCCTGTCCACACCCACCCGGCCCCCTGAGGGCAACCGCAATGCTAATGCGGCCCTCAATGAAATTGAGTTTGACACCCTTGTTTTAAATCTTGTCATTGGACAGAGGAAGCATGCCTTTTCTTTGACTGCCCGTTCTCTGGAATGATCTCCCCTCAATATTTTATATATTTATGTATAAACAATCGTGGCAATGAACATACCTAGTACTCCTCCCTCCTCCTACTTTTTCCACAACAATAACCCTGAGAGGTGGGCTGGGCTGAGAGAAAGTGACTGGCCCAAGGTCATCCAGCCTGCTTTCTTGCCTAAGATGGAACTAGTCTCCTAGTTTCTAGCCTGGTGCCTTAACCATTAGACCAAACTGACTTTTGACATGCTTGTTTAGCAACATTTGGATGGCTGCAGTTTTGTTCTCTTCAATTTTTTCCCTCTACACCAGCTTAGCTGGCTCAGGAATTCTGGGAGTTGAAGTCCACCAGTCATAAAAGAGCCAAGGTTGACTATCCCTGCTCTACACAATAGAAAGGAGATGCTGGTGTTTCTCCTTGACCAAATTATGTCTGTCCACCAAGAAAATGGACAACCATCCAGAGCCCACCCATTGTTATGAAAAGTTTTGCAAGCTTGGTGCCTTTCAAATGTGTGGACCTCAACTCCCAGAATTCCCAGCAAAGGCCATACTGATTTGGAAATTGTGGGTGCTGAATTTCACAACTCTAGAGGAGATCCAGTTTGGGACAGGCTGCCTACTGAAGTGTAATAGTATGTGGGAATGAACTTGGGAGACAGGAGGAAGAGCCACAGACTAGACAGCCATCAGGGAAAAGATATTTCAGCCCACAGAAACAGTGACGATGTAAGAAGCATTTTAGAAGGGACCCTAAAGGAAGAGGAAAAATACTTTCAGAGTTGCAAGATTATGTAAATGTAGCCTTACAATTCATGGTTTATGCTTCTTATCTGGACTATTTCAAAGGGCTTATGGGAAGTGATCTTCCACTTGCCACAAAGTCTCTGCATTTTTTATGTAGTCCACTGTTCTAAATTAACAGGAATGGAAAAATATGGAATTTCATGATAATATAATACAACTATATTCTCTGCATTATAAGGGAGTAGCTCAATTTTGCCCTTGCTGGTTTCAAAGCTAGTTGCATCCAGTATTAACCTTAATGCTGATTTCCTGTCCTTGCAGCTTCCTGTGCTATTCTTTGAATTTTGTACATTCTTGACTACAGCACGTTATTATCTCCTTTCAGTGCAAGCAATGTTTGTTTTAGAATTTTTTTAAAAAATAAGTATAACATTTTAAAAGTGTTTTATAGGGTGCTAATATGCTCTTAAGTGAACATGTGAAGTTTGGATCCTAGCAACATGCAGCACTAATATTTAGTTTAAACATCTAATGTTGTCATAAAAGTCTCCATTATTTTGCATAAAAAAGTCACACCTATATATAACATTGCCTTTTAGCATGAATGATTACTAAAAAAAATAGTCCTGCAAAAATATGCAGCTTTATAGATAATGATAATTCCTAAAATGGAAAGTAACACAAATGCCTAATTAGTAATTATAAGTAAACCATCAAATAGACAATGTATTCACAGACCAATCTCAACTCTGCCCTATAGTATGTATATGCTGTTCTGAACTTAAAGAATTGTTGTTTAAATGGCTTCTCATTCTCCTAATGAACCAATTTCATTTCATTTTGCATATCCATACCTTCTCACAAATCAACAAAAGTTCATGAAAATATGGATGTGGTTTCCTCTTTTGTTGCTTGAGTGCACAGTTGATAGCACATGGACTTTTGCAAATAGTTTTTGCAACCTTAACATAATGTCTTTGTTTCTATTAAAGAAGCAAACCATCTACTATACAAGTGTAGTGTTTCTCAACTTCAGCACTTGAAGATGTGTAGACTTCAACTCCCAGAATTCCCCAACCAATATGCTGGTTGGGGAATTCTGGGAGTTGAAGTCCACACATCTTAAAATGGTCAAGGGTGAGAAACACTGCTCTTTGTTATCCTTCATGCAAAGTTCTTGAATTTGACATTTCTGGCCAAAAAGATGCATTGCTTAAGGAAACCATAAAATGATTATATATACGTATAATATACATATAGATATGAAAAACAGGCTGTGTATGTGTGTGTGTGTTTGGGGAGATAAGGGACAGATGATTCTAATGTTTTATAAAAATTATTGCTGGGAATTCGACATACTGTCTGGAAAAATATGTCTGGAAAACCCTAGGTTTCCTATTTAATTCTGTCTTCATGTGCATTCAAATAGATGTGCTTTAGTGTCTTGCCAGCAAATAATTTAAACCATTTGTAGAAGACACTCGGGATCCCCACCCATTAGGGCCATTTTACTTTCTGTTATAATATTTAATGTCAGTGGCAATCTAATTTTTAATGTGACAAAATTTGTTCTCTGGCAAAATATTAGCCTCGGATACTTCAGCATTTATTACAGGAGCACTTTGTCAACCGACTTATAATTGTCTCTGCTTTATGTTAGGGTTTTGTCCCATCGGTTGAAGATAGTGAAGCACTGAGAAAGGGAGCCTTTTTACTGTATCCCTCAGAGTAGGAAATTGTACTTTTTCCAAGTGAAGTCCCACATTTCCTGTGGAACCTCCAGTCCATCACTGAACAGTGTGCCTATTCTGCAACTGTCGGTAGTCAACAATCAAAATTCCATTAAAAGAGTCTTGAAAAATGGAATTTTGGGGAAATGCTGAGAATTTGTTATTGAAAAATCCCATATGCCTTTATAAAATCCCATATGCCCTGGTTTTGGTCTCCTTTTCTTTGGAGCAGAGCAGTGGATGGTTGTCTCAATATCCATCTTGACATGCTCTTCTTTATGCCCCGGTTTGTGTGTGTTTGTTCACATGATGTGAATGGTTACAATATTATATACTTTCATATAGTAGATCCTGTTGATTCAGCCTAAGGATGACTGACTTTGATGTAGTCAGTCATGGTAGTATTGCAGACTAACTCTGCCAACTGCCAGCAGTTTGATCCTGACCGGCTCAAGGTTGACTCAGCCTTCCATCCTTCCTAGGTCAGTAAAATGAGGACCCAGATTGTTGGGCAATATGTTGACTATGTAACCCACTTAGAGAATGCTATAAAAGCATATGGAGTGGTATATAAGTCTAAATGCTATTGCTTTTGCTAGTCACTTTCACAACCAGGCGTGATGGGACAATCCAGTCTAACCAATTTCACTCTCAGTAGATTTGAGAATTGTTGGTAGAAAGGTAGTAGAGAAACTTAAGGAATCAAGAAAGAAACTGGCCCATGCTTGACCACCATGAAGGGGTTTTTGCAAGACCTAATTAAACAGGACAAGGACATAAATCATGAAAGTTTGTCATCTGATTTATCTGATTATCAGAAGGCAGCCCTAGTGGGTTTATTAAACCTTGTAATGTTAATCTGGAAATCTTCCTGCAACATCCATGGGATTCTGCCACTAATCATATGCTTTGGGGTGAACCAGTAACTAACCTCATACCTGGGGTGAGATTACAATATGTACTTTGAATTTTAACTGCCTTTTTATGGCTGCCAAATCTGAACAGGTTGATTTGTTGCTGAAACTAAACAGGAGGGATTTTAAAAAAAAAACGAATAAGAGAGACAGAAAGAGAAAAATTCTCTAGTTAAAAAAACAAAAACAAATCAGTGTTAGTTCCTTAGCAGTCTATATGTGATCCTCCAGCACCCATTTTTTTTGGCCATCAAAGCACCTCCCATCATGCCACTGATGGTTACTGAAAAAGCATTGATTTTCAGATTGTACATTTTCATATTTTTTTTTGATACAAATAAGAGGCAAATTTGTTCTGTATGCAGTATGAGTTCCAAATGCAAAGGGTGCATTTCAAATCTGATGTTAGGCAATCTATCTATCTTGGTGTAGTAAGGCTAGTCCAAAGTAAATGTTAATAAGATTGCAGTCTTATGAGTTACTGCCTGAAATGTTGTACTGCTTGACTATATGGTATTCTGAGGACAGTTGCCTTTGAAAGTGGCCCAGAAATTGAGCTGATCCAATCAGCTAGGATCAGCTCCTTTAGCTCCACTAGAATATTGCTTCTTCATCAGTTGCACTACTAACCTCTAGTCTGTTCACTCACGTTCTGGTCATTTTCCGAATGGATTACTGTAATGTTGTATACATGGGGCTACCTTTGAAGAGTATCCGGAAGCTTCAGTATCCAGAAGCGTCTGGGCTTTGGAATGCAGTGACATGGACAGTGAAGTGTGCTCCTAGTGCCATTTCCTTAAGAATCTCAGGCTTGTTGACATAACCTGTTTTAAGAGTCTTCTGGAAGGACGTCAAGGATGGGGCCTATCTCACCTTGAAGTAGAGGAATGATGTTCTACAGGATCAGTGCCATGACAGAAAAGGTCCATCTCCTGGGTCCTGCCAGATGAAACTCTTCTGTGGACAGGACCCACAGCAAACCTCTTCTGCAGCCTCATGGGACGGGTGGATGTAATTAGGTGCAGGCAGTCCCTCAAATAGCCGAGTCCCATGCCATGAAGGGCTTTAAAGGACAAAGCCAACACCATAAATTGGATCCAGAAGCAAACTAGAAACTAACACAGCTCATGGAGCAGAGGTGTAATATGTGCCGTTCTAAGGATACATATAACTGCCCGCATTTTGCACCAGTTGAAGCAGAGGCGTAGCGTGGGGGGTGCAGGGGGGCCCGGCCGCACCGGGCACAACATCTGGGGGGGCGCGCTCGCACTCACAGCTCTCTGCCCCTGCCTGGCTCACTCACTCTCTCTGCAGTGCTGGCTGTGCGAATCCGATCAGAGCCGCCGGGTCGCCGCCCACTGTGGAGGGGGGGCGCAAATTATTTGCCTTGCCCCGGGTGCTGACAACCCACGCTACGCCACTGAGTTGAAGCATCCATATACTCTTCAAGGACAGCAAAGAGTACATTACATTATCAATGGGTTCCCCCCAACTTAATTTTTTTAAAAATGTTTATTGCTTCATGCTGTATTTTTAGAGGTTCTGATGAATAGGCTCAAAGTAACCCAATCCTTGGATACAAAGCATTTTTACAAGCAGACTTAAGGTACTTCAATTGCTCCTTTAAATATAACACAACCCCCCCCCCCCATTCCCCCTCCCTGTTTTCTTTCCCAAGGAAAGATCCTTCTGGATGTCAGCATTGAGAGGCTTGGCAGGAAATTGCACAGAACCCTGTGAGGAAATGCAAATATATAGCCAAAATTCAAAAGTCAATAGATCGGGGCGGGGGGGGCTTGTTCTGCATTCTTAGCAGCTATGGGAGGGTCTAGAGCAGTATTTGTCAACTTTAGCACTTTTAAGAGGTCTGCATAGCAACTCCCAGAATTCCCCAACCAGCATACTTGCTGGGAACTTCTGGGAGTTGACGTCCAGACATCTTACAATTGCCAAAGTTGAGAAACACCGGGATAGAAAACCTCTAAATAAGAGATGAAAACCTGTGGTTCCATATCTTCCAGTCATCCAAACCCAGACCCATTTTTTTGTGACCCCTGGAACTCTTTGAACCGTACCACTGAACTTCAGTATTCCGCTATTTTTGACTTGGAGAAGGCATGAAAATGGCTACTCAAGCCCAAAATATGCTTAAATGTACAGCAGAAGCTTCTGTTTCTCCTCTCTTTTCAAGGTGCATGGAAATTTCTTCTTAATTAAAAGAAAAACAGGAGGAGAGGGTTTCTTGTGATATGTTGGGACTCAGATCAAGTGTTTGAAATGATGTGACACGATTGTAGAACGAAAGAAACAGGCTGACAGGGAGCCTTGAACCTCTCATAACAAACTAAGAATGTCCCTATTTTACTCAAGAGTTGTCCCTCAATTCTCTTCTCCTTTGAGGGACCTTTTGAAAGCCCATTCTTTTTCATCAAATTTCAATGCAACTTATACAACTGGTCCTTGACTTACAACAGTTCATTTAGTGACTTTTCAAAATTACAACAGCATTGGAAAAAAGTGACTCATGACCGTTTTTCACACTTACAACATTCCCTTGGCCATGTGATCAAAATTCAGATGCTAGGCAACTAATTCATACTGACGGTGGTTGCAGTGTCCCAGGGTCATGTGATCACCTTTTGTGACCTTCTAACAACCACAGTCAACGGGGAAGCCAGATTCACTTAACAACTGTGTTACCAACTGAATAGCTGCAGTGATTCACTTAACAACTGTGGCAAGAGATGTTGTAAAATGGAGCAAAACTCACTTAACAACTGTTTTGCCTAGCAACATAAATTTTGGCCTCAGTTATGGTTGTAAGTCGAGGAGAACCTATAAATGCAGATTCCTCCCTAGCCCATCCCAGCTCCCCTTTGCAGGACACAACCTAGAAACTATTAAGCCTGGTTCTGACTCTCAAGATTCGCTAACCTTTGCACCAATGGTTGATGGTTCTCCAACAAGACCTGCCCTACTCAGCAGTTAAGATGGAAGAGCTGAGAACATCCCTGGGGCAAAACACATTGGTCAGCCTCTCTTTACAAACATCTACCAAGGAATTTTGTGGCTAAAATAGGACGTGAATCAAAACCTTGCAGGCCATATGCCACCCTTATACTGTATTGAATCCCACCCTCCTTGAAGTTTTAGCTAATTTTGTTGACCTCATGAAATGCCTACATTTCCATTAATTAGTGAACAATGGGTGATTTCTGCAGGAGGGAGGGGTGAAGTCTAAATATATTTAGTAGTGCGGCCGATCCAAGTGATATAGACATAAGATACGATGGAAAGAAAAATCAAAGAGTTATTTTGAATTGCCATTCGGAGGTGGGCTGGCAAGATTTATGAGCTCTTTTTCCCATAGCTGTCTGTGTTGCTTACATGCAGATTCCAAAATGTTTCAAAAAGAGCACAGCATTTAACAAAAAGGGAAAATTAATGATAAAAATCCTCTGTCTGTTTATTCAGAAGTAAATTCTTCTACGCTGAGTGGAATTTTGTCCAGTTGTGGGCTGATATTCATAGCTGGGGATCAACAAAGAATTAGCGGAAGTGAGGGATGATCAGTTAAATGACATTCATTGGCCAGTTCATATATTATTAACACTCTTCCAAAAGAACTTACAGTTTTACAGTGTAAGTTATAAAAACAGCAGTTTTACAGCTGTTTTTATAACATATACAGGGGTTTTTTTGTTCTAAAATGAATGGCAGGCATAAATGGATACACATGTGGTAGATCCAGATGTTGTAGCCCAGATCTGGTAGCCTTCGCTGTGGATAAATATGTCACAGCAGAGGTGGATAATTAATTTATTGTTAATGTGTACCTTTTGCCATGCACAACATATCCTTGGAATGTAATATTCTAAAATTGCCATATAAATAGATACAATAAATGTGGCTAAACTTAAGCACATAATTTAAAGGTGTCTTTAAAGAAAGCTCATCTAAAACACGAGAAAATGGACAAAGCTTGGGACTAAAAGTTCAGAATAGTTGTAAGAGAAGAGAAGTTCTAAAGCTAGTTTTACCTTGCAGATAACCAAAGTACCAGGTGACTATTAATGTCAAAAGATTGCCATGCTGGTACTGGTTTGACCTGCTCAGAGCTTTAAAAAAATCAAGTATAAGTGATTTGCAAAATATGGCCTATAGACCACCAGTATTTCACAGATGTTTACCATATTTTATTTTCGATTACAGCTTTGAGGAATGGAATTTAGTTTTAGTTAGGTCGTTTTTTTTTTAAATAGAGGGGATGGGAAGGCACACACAATCATTTGATTTGCCAAAGACATGAACTCCTATACTTTTGAAGATGAAAGCATGAAAGATGAGGGGGGTTTGTTTAATTGGGTGGTCTCCACATTTTCTTGCATTTATTAGTAGCCCACAGGTGCGGAAAGTTTGAGAAACACTTTTCTAGAAGTTCCTTCAGGGGGTTAACTGTGATGACAGCAAGAATTCTGACAAGCAATAAAATGTCATACTAAACTTATTTATAACCCTGGATTTAATCTACATTTACCAAGAGAGTTGAAAAAAGAATATTCATAGTTATGCTCCTCAAGGTTTATTATATTTAATTCTATATGTACAC
>NW_015388044.1:242341-247844 GCF_001527695.2 Protobothrops mucrosquamatus
CTTGGCCTAAGTAAGTAAATATCAGAAAGAAGGACCTTGGCCAAGCCTTTGCTGATGCTTAGCGGTCTAAGTATGGAGGGAATTTATAAATATCAAAATTGAGCAACATTTCCTGGCCAAAAGGGTATACTTCTTTTTTGAAAAGTAAGTTGGTCCTGCCTCCATTCCTCTGAGGATTTCAACAGGGATATTTTTTTTTTAAAAAAGCTGCAAAATTATATCTCTGTCAACTCTTGAAATAGCATCGGGCTTTGAAATGGTTCAGACAGACCCAGTTTTATCACTTCAATGAATATGACCAACTTTTAATAACCAGTTTAATAAAGATATCTCTCTCGCAATATAGATTTCTCAAATACAAAATGTCTACCTTCTCTAGCCTCTGGTTCCAGGCAGAGTGATTTTCAACCAATCAACCAATTCAGGGTTAATCTTTCGGTACTTTCTCAACTGACTGGGAAAAGACGGAATTACTATGGTTTGCTTCCATCTAATTTAAGTACCTCTAAGTCATCAAACTGGCTGGATGATAAAGTTAATCCTCGATTTACAACAGTTTGTTCAGTGACCGTGGGGAAATTACAACGGCACTGAAGAAAATGACTTATAACTGTTTTTCATACTTATGACCATTGCAGCATCCCCATGATCATGTGATCAAAATGCATATGATTGGCAACTGACTCATATTAATGATGGTTGCAATGTCCCGGGGTCACGTGATCATCTTTTGCGACCTTCTGATAAGCAAAATCAATGGGGAAGCCAGATTCACTTAACAACTGTGTTACTAATTTAATGTCATGCCTCCATCGGAGCCTGAATCTGCGGAGGAAAATGAGCTGGAACGGGACCCTATGGAGGTCGAGGGAGAGGTCTCTGTGGTTTCAGAGGAATGTGGGGAAGAGCAGGCCGAGGCAGGCCAGGGCCCTTCAGGATTGGGACAGGATGAACAGGAGAGACAGAGTTCAGGCGATGAGCAAGGGCCACCCCCTCCTGATCCTAGAGCATGGAGAGTGGAGAGAAGGAGGGAACTACTTGGGAGGAGAGTGTCCCGCCCCTCTCCACAAGGCACACCTGGAGACTGAGATTTAAGGAGACACTGTGGGGAGAGGCATTTGTCGGGAACAAATGCTGATTCCTTGGAGTTTTATGTGTGTTGTTGCTGATCTCTTGTTCTGTGACTTCTGCTTGGAAACCCGGAAACTCTGAGCATTGGACTGGCTGACAACGTTGCTTGGATGTTCAAAGATCTCAGACTGTATTTTGGCTTCCCTTTTGAAACTGCTCAGGCAAGCGGGTATTCACACTCGTTAGGTTTATGATGTATCATGTATGTGTCATTCCTTGTTATCTCCGTGGCCTTGAGTAAATCCCTCTCCTAATCAGATTGTATGTAAAACTACTTGCAGCCAGAGGCAGCTGAAGGTGTGTGTGTCTTCCTGTGTTTGGAGCCTTGCCAGAAACGTGGGAGCATTTGGGAAAAATTTGGAGCAATTAAAGGGCAGTTTGAATTACCAGCTGACTGCATTGCCTCTGTGCTGTGCCCTGGGTCATCACATTTAACAACTGCAGTGATTCACTTAACAATTCTGGTAAGGAAAGTTGTAAAATGGGGCAAACTTTACTTAACTGTCTCGCTTAGCAACAGAAATTTTGGGCTCCATTGTGGTCATAAGTCGAGGACTACCTGTACTTGCTGTTTTATTTTTAACAAGAATTCATTTTTCATATGATCATTGGTCAAGCTTGGCACTCCGATCCTACCTCTAACTTTTGCATTTCATTGAGGAAACACTGACAGATTGGGTTAAAGACCCACTCACCTACAGCTGTCTAGCTTCCAACTGAAATAGAGTTATGTGTCAAGTCCCCCCCCCCCGCCAAATGTAAAGTCTCTAGTTATATTTCTAGCAGCTACACATTTCATCCAAATGCTGGTGAGTGTCTGTGATCCATGATCACACCAAGATCTGTTCAAATGTTATGGACACCTCTTAGAAAAGGGTTCAGCTGCAACAAACACTTGCTGGAGTGGCTGGGGAATGAGGATCGTGGAAGGTTCAAGGCAGCAGTCACTTGCATTTCTGCAAATCCATGAGATGAACAGAGATTACATCCCTAAAGTCAAAGGTATGATGGCAGTTGCAAACTACTTTGCCTGGATTGTTATCTCCACAAAGAGAACAAAAGCCTGATGCCTCCCTTGCTCGATTTTGTGAAGATATTGTATATTTGTAGGTTGCGCAAAGAAGAGGGAGTCAAGCTATTCTCCAAAGCGCCTGAAGACAGGACAAGAAGCAACGGATGGAAACTAATCAAGGAGAGAAGCAACCTAGAACTAAGGAGAAACTTCCTGACAGTGAGAACAATTAACCAGTGGAACAACCTGCCTCCAGAAGCGGTGAATGCTCCAACACTGGAAGTTTTTAAGAAGAGACTGGACAGCCGTTTGTCCGAAATGGTATAGGGTTTCCTGCCTGAGCAGGGGGTTGGACTCGATGACCTCCAAGGTCCCTTCCAACTTTATTATTATTATTATTATTATTATTATTATTATTATTATTATTATTATTATTATTATTATTATTGTTGTTGTTGTTGTTGTTGTTGTTGTTGTTGTTGTTGTTGTTGTTGTTGTTGTGTCTCTGGCTTTCAAAAATAGCATGATGATATGTATCATTTCTTTCTTCTGTGTTTTCAGCTGGGGTTGTCTTTTTGGGTGTTTGGTCCACAGTGTGAATATTTTCCAGCCCAAATCAGATTGCCTTCTCTCTCTCTCTCTCTCTCTCTCTCTCTCTCTCTCTCTCTCTCTCTCTCTCTCTCNGAAAGTTTGAGAAACACTTTTCTAGAAGTTCCTTCAGGGGGTTAACTGTGATGACAGCAAGAATTCTGACAAGCAATAAAATGTCATACTAAACTTATTTATAACCCTGGATTTAATCTACATTTACCAAGAGAGTTGAAAAAAGAATATTCATAGTTATGCTCCTCAAGGTTTATTATATTTAATTCTATATGTACACTCTGTTTGCTAGACTCCATTTTCCAGGCAAATTCCATTGGCAAAGTTCACAGCTGACAATACATTTGCTTATGGCTTGGTTTACAATGTATGATTTATTCCATTGGCTTCTGTAAGTATGAAGATAAAATGAGCCCATAAAGAGGTAGGTGGGCAGGGAAGAAGCCCATTAAATATACTTTACCTGTTTCTCACACCCTTCTGTTGGAAACAAAATGGTAGGTATCTTATGGCAGTGCATATGGGGATTGTCAATCATCCAGGTCATGATTGTCTCAAAGGTGCTTTTTCCAAAAGGGAACTGGACTTTTTCAGTTCCGAAGAAGCTTCTTGGATGAGAAGAGAAATGTTTTCAAAAAAACAACAACAAGAAAGTCCAGTTGCCTTTTGGAAAAAGCACTTTTGGGACATCTTATAGCAGCTTGAAAACAAATAGGACATTAGTTGGATTACATTCTGCTTCAGAGATAGAGAGATAACAATAATAGCCCAACTCTCAATGATCCTGAGCAGCTCTCTACTAAACAAAGGAATTACAATCGAATCAATAAAACACTTGTAGCGTAACCCCCTCAGAGGCCGCCAAAGCCCAGGCCCTCCTAGCCCCCCCTTCAGTTAAGCTCAGCAGCCGCGCTCTCAAGGCGTTGATAGAATGTCCTTTTTAGCGGGAACTCACGCGGAGTGAAGGGGTGACAGGTTCTCGTCGTCAAAGGGGTTTACAGGAGCAAAGATGACCAACCCCTAGCCATGGCAGTCAATGTGTGACAGTGTTTATCAACCCCCTAGCAATTGTGACAATAATAGTCAATGGTTTGTAGCAGCCAGCAGGCAGCAATGGAAAGCACGAGCGAAGATAGTCAGCGCTTCACAGCAACAGCTCGCTCCACGAGGGCAGCTCCCCACAATGTCTACAGCTTGCACATGTAATTAATAATAAATCTTTATTGATTAGCCCTTGGGCCATATCAAAGTGCAAAGTTCCAACAACAAATCATTACCAAAGTCTGATAAAAGCAATTTAAAATAAAATTTGATAAAATACAGTTTAAGATGGAACTAGAGTAAAATATGACTTAAGATGAAATTGGAGTAAAATACAGTCTAAAATGAAGTTAAAATAGAGTACAGTAATTTAAAATATAGATAAAATATGATAAAATTATATCTTGGAGTCACCTTTGCAATGTACCCCAATCAGTCCCACATATGCAGATCTCAACCGAACCATTTTGTTTAAATACTGGCTTGCACAGGTGATAACAATCAAAGTTCGGATGGCTGCTGGTCTCCGAAGCAGTATAGCGACCAGCCTCTTCTGTCGGCACTCATAGTCCCAGGTCTGTCTATGCCAAATCTCCCCCCACTTCCTTTCTAGTTAAAACCTGAATTTAAAATCCCACCAAGCTTTCCTTCTTCTCACTCTCACTCTTCCCTTCACTTGGGATATCCTCCTGTGAAAGAAAGCAATAAAACTCTGCTTTCTCTCTATCTCTCTCCTTCCCTCTATTTCAGAGGAAAAGGATCGCATAAAACCCCAAACTCCTCTTCGGCTTCACCTGGTCTCTCCCCGACAACAACAACCACCTCACCCCCCTTTTTCCTTCCCCTTTTCTTTCCTTCCGCCCGATCCACGTCTGCCGCACGAAACCGGCAGCAGCTGTCCGAGCTTCCTACTTCCCTCTCTCCAGCCAGGCTCCCGCAAAGCCTTTCAGCCAGCCCCTAAAGAGAAAAGATGGCAAGGGCACTCTCCCTCATCAAAAACCTGGGTGAAAATAGCAACAGCAATAGCAATGGCACTTAGATTTATATACCCCTTCATAGAGGTTTATAGCCCTCTCTAAGCGGTTTACAGAGTCAGCCTATTGCCCCCAACAATCTGGGTCCTCATTTTACCAACCTCGGAAGGATGGAAGGCTGAGTCAACCTTGAGCCGGTGAGGATCGAACCCCTGGCAGTCAGCAGAATTAGCCTGCAATACTGCATTCTAACCACCGTGCCACCATGGAAAAGTCAGGTCTTTGTGGCTCTTCTGAGCCAAAGCAGAATGAGGGCCATCCAGATCTTGAGGGAACCTCATTCCTGAGCTAAAGTATACCGTTGAGTGTTGGGGACCATGCTTTAAGAGTGTTCAGAGGAATAAGTTAGAGAAGGGTAATAAAAATCATAAAAAAACAAAGCAAAACAGAAAATCCTGTCTGGACCATCTAATTTTAGATTGCCCATGGAAAGAAGGGGAAAAAAATATTACATTATGGAAGTTTTCTCAAGAAAATTATCCTCTTGGCCTAAGTAAGTAAATATCAGAAAGAAGGACCTTGGCCAAGCCTTTGCTGATGCTTAGCGGTCTAAGTATGGAGGGAATTTATAAATATCAAAATTGAGCAACATTTCCTGGCCAAAAGGGTATACTTCTTTTTTGAAAAGTAAGTTGGTCCTGCCTCCATTCCTCTGAGGATTTCAACAGGGATATTTTTTTTT
>NW_015388044.1:250599-252302 GCF_001527695.2 Protobothrops mucrosquamatus
CTCTCTCTCTCTCTCTCTCTCTCTCTCTCTCTCTCTCTCTCTCTCTCTCTCTCTCTCTCTCTCTCTCTCTCTCTCTTTTTCATCCCTCCACCTCATTTCCCTGGTTCCCCATTTTCTTCTTCTCTCATTTCTGATGCCCTCAGCTTCATTTCAGCCCTGCAGTTGGCATGTCCATAGTAAAGTAGACCAGAGCTTCAACGCAGAAGTTGCAGACTTTGCTTCCGCTGTCTTCTTCCCCATGTTGTAGAGAGAAGAGGATTTCCAGAGACCACTTCTGTATGGAGGAAGTAGGTTTTTTTGGGGGGGGGGACTGGCAGACCTTTGCGACCAATTCTCCAATCTCAAGGAGTGTTATTTCTTTGAGATTAGAGCTCTGCCACTAGAAGGTAGCACTGGGTCTTGCCTTGGATGGCAAGAGAGTAAAAAGAAAAGCAGCAGATATCATTCTTCTGGTTTTGTGGTCCTAAAGTTCTGAAGAAGCTTCTTGGATGAGAAGTGAATTGTTTTCAAAGAAAAAAACCAAGAAAGTGCAGTTTCCTATTGGAAAAAGCACCTTTGGGACAACTATGACTTGGATGATTGAGATGATTGTTCTTGGATCTCATGGAATAATCATGCTTTGTAGTTGGAGAACCGACAACAGCCCCCAAAGAACTATTGTTTCTCCCCACCCCACCCCCAGCCACTCTTTTGCATGCATAAAGTCCCTGTTCTGCAGAATAGGGGGCTGGAAATTCTGCATTGGCTAATAGCACTTTGTTTGGTCACGTGGAAAAGTTGCGTGCTTTTCTCCCTTGGCATCTCCTTCCCATCTTTTTTTACCTGGCTGCAGATCCAGATATTTAGGGTGGAAAGGCACATAGTTTTATACAAATGTCCTGGATTATGGCCCTTGCTCAGCTGAGCATAAAAAGGAATAAAAAGAATTGTCTTATTCTCCAAATCACCCGACAGTAGGACAAGAAATAACGGGTGGAACATCATTAAAGAGAGAGCCAACCTAGAATGAAGGAGAAATTCCCTGACAGTGAGAACAATTAATCTGTGTAATGTAGGGGGTCTTCAAACTTGGCCCTTTTATGACTTGTGGACTTCAACTCCCAGAATTCCTCAGCCAGCGTGCCTGGCTGAGGAATTCTGGGAGTTGAAGTCCACAAGTCATAAAAGGGCCAGGTTTGAAGACCCCCGGTGTAATGGCTTGACCCTGGAAGTTCTGGTTGCTCCATCACTGGAGGTTTTAAAGAAGAGATTGGACAGCCATTTGTGTGAAATGGTATAAGATCTGCTTGAGGAGGGGGCTGGATAGAAGACCTCTAAGGTCCCTTCCAAGTTTGTTATTCTGTAGATAGATGGATAGATAGATAGTCCTAATAATATGTCTAAATATGTTATAACCAGGGATATGTTTTCTAAAAGTGTATGTGCCATGAGAAACAACCAAGAGGGTTTTTTTGGGGGGGAGGGGGGAGGAGAATGTTTAAAGTTGCACAAGCAAATAGAAAATCTTGTTCCCTACCCCAGAATGTTTTCAGAGTCAGCTTCGCCATCTTTTGCACCCTCCTCTCCCCTTTTGTTCCCATTCTGAATGATAAAGGACATTCTTTAAAAACATCTGGTATTCATTTCCAAAATATACTGTCGTCTCTGTTTTGTTTGTGTCAAATGGCTTTGCTTGATGTTGTTATTCAGCTGCATTCTCTCCA
>NW_015388044.1:255720-261317 GCF_001527695.2 Protobothrops mucrosquamatus
AGCAAAAATATCTGTAGCAGAGAAAACCCTTTGCAGGTGCTACTGTTGGCTTCCATAAGGATTCACAGTGCCTCAGCAAAGAAATCCATAGTCCTGTGCATCACACAATGTTTTAAATGTTAGAAGAAGAAAAAAAACATAGCTAGTAAGTCCAATCCAATCTTCTAAAATTTAGCCTGCCCCCCACTTAAAGGGGGGGAGATTTTTGTCTGATGCATGTATTCATTTGATGAGATTTTATTAATGTTATTTGAAACATCCTTATAAATTTCTATAGAAATTCAGCTGCCTCTTAGCATGCAGCCTAGCCTCAAGGGATCCAGTAGATTTCCCTGATTTCTAAACTTGATGGAGATATCTATATTCCTTAAATAAGCATTTTGAGGGAAAATTGTACTTAAATATTTATTGAAACACACATTTCACATATTTATATATTGTAGAGTACTTTTCAAATTTACAGATTAATTTTGATATAGAACAGAGTGAAAAGAATAGACACATCTATTTACCCCTAATTTTATTGGTGGACAAGAAAAAGGAGATAAACAGCAGGCTATTATGAAACACGAGTAAGATGTTACATGGGCAGGACATACAGTATATTGGAACTCTTTTCATGTGTGAAGCTGGCGATTTTCCAAAAATCAAACTGCTGCTCCATAGACCTGTGACAGTACAGCACTGTATTTGTCATATGAATTGAAATTACACATATCTCAGACATGGGAGAAATAGGAGATGAAAGAAAGTTAAGTTGGGGTATGCATCATGCATTCTAAGAGTAAACCAACTGACATGTTGGTGGGCTATAAAGCTCCTGTAAAACCAGTCAAAAGCTCAAATAGGATGGAATCTGAAGCATTTCCTGATCGTCATCACACTTGTACACTTCATGGTGCTTCTGTGAAAAACAGAAATTGAAGACAAGTTGATGACTTAAAGCAGGGGTGTCAAACTGCCGGCCCGTGGACTGGATGCGTCATGCTGAAACCATGCCCACCCCAGCTCCGGCAATGGGGAAAAAGTTGTGATACGTTGCGACATGTCATGTGACGCGGCGAGTTTGACACCCCTGACTTAAAGCAATGTTTCTTAATCTTGGTTACTTGAAGATGTGTGGACTTCAATTCAAAAAGCTGACTGGGGAATTCTGGGAGTTGAAGTCCATACATCTTCAAGCAGCCAAGGTTGAGAAACACTGACTTAAAGTAACCAACAAAAATGTACCACATGTAACACACCCAAAACTTTGGCAAAAACTTTAATTTAGAAAGATGGATGTGCCTTTGGAGAAGAAATTTGCTGAATATTTGCAATCAACCTACTGATGAGTCTAATATTTATGATCTCAGCAGCTGGAACTAGAAAAGCAGTGGGAAAGTACCCTACTTGGAAAAGATTTTGCTCAGTGGAAACTTTCACTACATATTTCTCTGCTTGGCTCATGCAAATAATAAATAAAGAGAGAGTCCTTGGAGAGATATGACAGAATTAAAAACAATAAGTGCCTTGGCCATTCACACATTCATTTGTTGTATGTCCTTAAATAGGGAGAAAAAGTCCTATTGGGCATGTAATCTTTAACTGTCCACCAAATGTGTTGAGAATTATTTTGCAAAAGTCAAAAAGGGAAGCAATGTTTTATGAGGCCAACCTCATAATCTACTGAGAAAAATAAAAGGCCATAAAATGCATTGGGGAATAAATAATTCCATATCTACACCAGGAGATCCTTAGAAGTTCTCAACCCTTTGAGGTAGACCAGTCTAAGAAACCAAAGTTATGAATTCTGATACTACTTTTATTATAAGGTTACGGTAACAGAGTTTTACAAGTCTCAATTTGTCTCCCCCCTCCTTTTATCTTTAAGATAAGTAGGGAGGGTTAAGCCTGAGATGCTTTCTCAAATTACATTACTGCTCTGGACTCAAATTTCTTTTATTTGACCGTTACAGCTCTTCTTCCAGTTCCTACAATCCATTACTGAAGTATGCTTTCTCTTTTATTTGGAAAAATAAACATCTTAGATGATGATCTGCGTCCAAGAATGGAAGATTCTAGATTTTTAGGGGGGAAAGCTCAAAGACTGCTATAAGAGGGAAACAGAAATGTACAGCTGATCCGAGTGGGATAGTTATGGTGGTACACTAAAAAGATTCAAGAGAATTAAGAAGAATTGGGGCAGATGGCAGGGCAGAGGTGTCCCCAGGTGGAGTTAAGAAAATATGGATAGCTGTTATGCTGTAAGGTCTATTCTGGTTTTTATGTGTAGTTGCCATCTTCACTTTTTTGACCATATCCCATGTGGCACGAATATGGCACAAAATAGCTATCTATCAACTATTAAATTTCATACTTACTCCAGGTGTAAAAGGTGCCATATATGGGTGTGTTCCTTGTTTTATTCTCATAATGACAACTATGAAGTAATCCAAAATCACCCAAGGACTGCCACAGTTAGAAGGGAATTTGAATCTGAATCTTCCCAGCCTATATCCAACACATTAACTACGATGTGGTGACTTCAGCATGGTAATTTGAAGACATATTGACCCCACTTTCCCAAAGACAATACAATCGTTTGTTGTAAATGCACAGAGTCACTTAGCTGAAATGGGTGGTATAGAAATTTGATTGATTGATAAGTAAATAAAAAAATAAAAAAATTCAACGATCACAGTTGTATTTCCACTTACTATGTGTATTAATCTATTATATTAAAATCATCAAAAGAAAAGAATAAAAAGTGTATATGTGAGAGAGATGGCAGGTGAGTGATTTTTTTTTTTTAAAAAAGTGTCAGCTGATTGAGTATATCAAGTCCATGAAAAAGTTAGATGAGGAATGCTGGAAAGAAGAAATATAAATACCTGATGTTAAAAAATATATCCAGGATCATGTACATTTAAAGTATCAACCTTATTCAGAAGTTAAATGTTTATTTATTTGTTTATTTTGGAAAATGCTGATGATTTTCTGAGAAAGTTTGCTGTTGATGGTGATTTAGAATACTTTTCAATGTTGAGGAGCCTACTTGTGGTGGAACGGAAATTTTTGATGTTTATTTATGTATTTAAGATATTTGTATGAAGTATTACTACACTTGAACAGCAATAGCACTTATATACTGCTTCATAGTGCTTTACAGCCCTCTCTAAGTGGTTTACGGTGTTAGCCTATTGCCCCCCAACAATCTGGGTCCTCATTTTACCAACCTCAGAAGGATGGAAGGCTGAGTCAACCTAGAGCCGGTGAGGATCGAACGCCTGGCAGTGAGCAGAGTTAGCCTGCAATACTGCATTCTAACCACTGCGCCACCACAAATGCCCACTAACCTTTATCTATGAGTAATTTAACTTGATGATAGTCCTGAATGATGAGGATAGAAGAAGTGCTGTGGGTCTGAATGTATTCATTTCTGCAAGCAGCAATATAGAGATAGAGAGTTGAGAGTTTACTGCATCCTGACTTTGTCTATCCTTTTGTTTGCTCTTTGTTGAGGAGAATGCTGATCTGAGATCACTTCCTTTTACCTTATTTCCTAGGGCCTAGGCCGGGGCCTAGGCAACCTTGGCTCTTTTATGACTCGTGGACTTCAACTCCCAGAATTCCTGAGCCAGCATGGCTCAGCTTGGAAACCTCTCCCTTTCCCCTCAGCATGGCTGGCTCAGGAATTCTGGGAGTTGAAGTCCACGAGTCATAAAAAAGCCAAGGTTGCCTACCCCTGCCCTAGGCTCACATATTAGTCTCAAAAATCAGATGTAGCTCCCAATCAAGAGTCTGCTTGTAAGGCCAGAAGAAAAGAAAGTGAATGTTTCATTTGCAGTGGCTTGGTTCATTTGTAAATTGGCCTTAAATACAAACTGCATCCCAAAATTGACAACTCCTGTTAGTACTACAGGGAGTCTTTGACGTATGACCGCAATTGAGGCCAAAATTTCTGTTGCTAAGTGAGACATTTGTTAAGTGAATTCTGTCCCCTTTTATGACCTTTCTTGCCATAGTTGTTAAGTGAATCACTGCAGCTGTTAAGTGAGTAACACGGTTGTTAAGTGAATCTGGCTTCTCCACTGACTTGACTGGTCAGCAGATCACAGAAGGTGATCACGTGACCCTGGGACACTGCATCCGTCATAAACATGAACCAGTTGCCAAGCATATGAATTTTGATCATGTGACCCTGGGGAAGCTGCAATGGTCGTAAGTGTGAAAAGCGGTCATCACTCACTTTTTTCAGTTGCGGTTGTAACTTCAAACAGTCGCTAAATGAACAATTGTAAGTCGAGGACTACCTGTATGGCAACGGATGTGAGAAATAGATCACCAGATAACATCTGATTTGATTCTTCCCCAATTTCTAATTTCATTAAAGAGAAAGAGAGGTCATTTAATTGAGTGAGCAGGAATCTGCAATTTTGACAAATGGAAAAAATAGGGGAGGCTCTGTTGTGCATTACGCAAATGAGAGGTGTTCAGTTTAACAATTAAAGATGCATTCTACGTGGAGTCCGTTCTGCTCTTAGTAAAATACATTACAGAGAAAGGATATGATGTAAGATTAAAAAGCAATAATTGTTCTATAGCTGACACTGGGGAATTGCTCAAGAAAGTCACTTTTGAGAAAAAATGGACTTCTGGAATTAAACTGTGCAGAAGATAAAACAAAAGCAGCAGAAATCTGCAACCAGAGAAATGATACAACCAAATGGCATCTGGTGATGGAGCAGAGAGACCCAGGTGGTCATTGGAAGACTGAGCCAAAGGACTGAAGCTGACGTCTTGTCTGAATTAGCCAAGGTGTGCGTGTTATATGAAGGCCAAGAACTGAGCCAATGAACCTGGAAAAAAAAGAAAATAAAAAGTGACAAGCTGTTAGAACCAGGTCACTTGTCGGCCAATGCATGTCACCACAGCAGGTGGAAACAAATATATCCTCACAATCACACAGTATTGCCCAAGACACATATTTTGCACAGTGAAAATAGTCAGTTACCAGTGAGATTTTAAACAACATATGTGGCTTTATTAAGCAGTAGCTTTGGGAAGGTAAAGCTGATCATTGCCTTATCCCAGATTCAGAATTGACAGGCGAACATGCATTCTCACTTATCCGGGGTGGTTTTGTCATCTGTTCCTAAGATAAGGATAGCTAAGAATTTGCAAAGAATGTCAACAAGGCACAAGAGATGAAAGCAGAGATATGATCTTGGCATAGAGAGTGAAAAGAATTATCCCCTCAGTCAGAGACCAAAGATAAAAAAGCTTCCTGAATACTTAAGCTAACTGAAACCAATGAAGCCAGTGTGCGCATGGAAACCGACTTCCCAAAATAAACTGCAAATAGTGATCCTGTGCCTAAGACTGACAAAATGTAGGGTTTCATTGGAAAGCTCCAGTAGATTTAGATTTAGATTTTAGATTTTATTAAATTTATACCCCGCCCTTCTCCCGGAGGACTCAGGGCGGCTTACAGCCAGTTTAAAACAATGATACAATACAAAATTTAAAAAGATTAAAAATAACTATTTAAATTTGGCCGCTTCTACTAAAAATTTAATTTAAAACCCCTTTAAAATACCCCTAGGCCAGTCCTG
>NW_015388044.1:261339-282701 GCF_001527695.2 Protobothrops mucrosquamatus
TGGCCACAGCCGCCAACTGGTCGTCCAGTGTCAGCCGTGGGTCCAGGAGGACCCCCAAGTTGCGAACCCTCTCCGAGGGGGCCAGGGTTTCGCCCCCTATAGTCAGCGATGGAATCAGCTGACCATACCTGGGAGCCGGCAGCCACAACCACTCAGTCTTGGAAGGGTTGAGCCTGAGTCTGTTTCTCCCCATCCAGTAGTGAGCCACAATGACAAGGCTGAGCATTTCTGCATTAGTCCAAATCCTGAGTAAAGCGAACGTACCAACCAGGAGGGTGCTGGATTAGAGGCAAGAGGATAAGCAGATATCTTAAGGCTACCGGACAATTCCTGAAGCAGCTTTGGATAATGCCTTTCTGCAGCCTGCCAAGTCCATGGAAAAGCATTGCCCTGTTCTCGCATAATTTTTAAAGGCAAGAGCATTCTTGTGTGGTGTTTGCAGCCTCCAAAACTCATCTGAGAATGATGTGCTTTTAAGAATAGTTGTCAGGTGTTGGTGAACAGTGGTGTGCCACCCAAAATATGTGGTCTCACCTTTGACGCGTGGACCAAAGGTCCATCATCACTGTGCTAGCCTTTGCTTATCTCTGTAATGTATTTCATGTAAATGCAACATCTTTCTGTTATAAAGTTTCTACTCATAATAATAATAATAATAATAATAATAATAATAATAATAATAATAATAATAATAATAATAAAAAATTTGGAAGGGACCTTGGAGGTCATCGAGTCCAACACCCTGCTCAGGCAGGAAATCCTACACCATTTCAGACAAATGGCTGTCCAGTCTCTTCTTAAAAACTTCCATTGTTGGAGCATTCAACACCTCTGGAGGCAGGTTGTTCCACTGGTTAATTGTTCTAACTGTCAGGAAGTTTCTCCTTAGTTCTAGGTTGCTTCTCTCCTTGATTAGTTTCCATCCGTTGCTTCTTGTCCTGCCTTCAGGCACCTTGGAAAATAGCTTCACTCCCTCTTTGTGGCAACCCCTGAGATACTGGAACACTGCTATCGTGTCCCCGCTCGTTCTTATCTTCATTAAACTAGACATACCCAACTCTCACACACCCATAGAAAGACTTCAAGCTCCAACAGTCAAAGGCTGCTGAGTCTAATAAGACCAAGAGGTCTGTCCTCCCAATTTCTAGGTCCCAATGAAGCTCACCCACCACCCATCAAAGTAATCAGTACTTTTTCTGCAGTGCTGAATGAATGCAGGTAGAGTTGGGTTGAGCAACTGTTTCATTTTGAAAATTCTACATGGCAAGAAAATGTAGATCTAACTCTAGCCAGCAAGATCAATCAACCACCTATGGCAATCAACATAATGACAGAGATCCCAGCCAGGTTATCCTCATATTCAAGGTATAATCTTGTATTTCATTCTTCAGCTTCCTATTCTATGCTGCTGATCGCTGTCATGCTTGGGCTTCTGTTTTAATTTAGTTTTGCCGTGATGTTGATCACATCTCTTTTACCTGCCATCTGGAAATTATCCTTTTTTCAAATAACCTCCCCCCCCCCAAGTTTGCTTCCTTTATTTCTTTGTTGCCACTTCGTTTCCCAAGGGCGCAGGTTCAAAGGACAAATTGTGATTTGGAACACGTGTGGTTGTGCATGGAGGAACCAGTCAGGAACACCTCAAACTAAAAGTGCCTTTTCTCAAGTTTCATGCTTTAGCTGTGGAAAACAGCCTTGCAAGTCCAGGAAAACCACCCAAATTATTACTATAATTTTGAATATGAAAGAAGGGAAAAGATTAATTACATGGGACCCATTTACCAAGCTTTTCTTTTAAACTACTGTAATTATATTTAATATAGTTACATGCACATTCAATCCCATCATATTGAATGTTTGGTGTTTGCATTAAAACACTACAGCCTGTCCCTACCTACTTGATAGGGAGCAGATCTTGACCCCAAACTAGTTGTGTCTACCTCGGTGAGACCTTTGGAAGAACTTCTTTTCTGGAAGGACAATTCAACAACAGACTTCTCCATAGATTCCCTTGGAAAGCTTCTGAGAAATAACAGAGTGAGTCATGGACTATTAGGCAGAACCAAAGGCAGGTGGCTGCACTCAAGGCTACACAATTGTATAGTACGGAGTGTAGAAAGTACTGTTTTCCAGGAGTTATAAAACCTCTGCCTCCTGAGGATGCAATTTATGTACCAGATGTGATGCTGCTGCTGTGCAGGTGTGATCAGTGTGAGAGGAATGGCCATTCTGGAAGCAAACAGATGGTCTCTTGATGTAATCAATGTAAATTATGGTGACTTATACCTGGGCGCAATATAAAACTAACACGCATCGCTTACTCCAGCCATTTCCTCGTGTGCATGAAAGGGAATCGGCACTCATTAGCCTCCAGGAAAGCATATGGTCATAATGCAGCAATACAGCAATAATAAAAAATATATGGGGAGCTTTGCTAGGGATGGGCGTCCTACCGGGACTTTCAGAATTCCACCCAAATGAAGTCACAGAAAGTGAACGTGAAGGCGCTTTTCTCCCTCGTTCTTCTTCTTAAAAATTAAAGGGGATGGCATCTCTGTGTTGGCACGTCTTGCTTTTCACTTTGGGCTTATCTGTGGTTGTCGGGCTCTTTGACAGCGTCAGCAAAACAAACTTCAGGGTGACTCTCAATGGTGCTGAGCTGAAGTTTTTTGAAGCAGCTTCAAAGTCCTGCCAAGTTGGAGTGAAAACTCCTTGGAAAGCAACAGAGCATGATGGACACCCGAAGGCTCATTTCACAGCAGTCGTAATGTACAGCAGTCCTGATTGCTTCCTCAAAACTGGAACACTGAGAGCAGTAATTTGAAGGGCTGGAAGTGATTTAAGGAAGGCATCCCTTGTATTCTTTGATCTTAGTTCTCCCATTGTCCTTCAGGAAGTTTTGAGAAAGTCATATGAATCCCCAGTTCATCAGAACCAAGAGTGGAATGACTAAACCATTGCTTGTTTCCCACTCCAAACACTGTTAGTTGAAAAGCAAATCAATTATTGTCTTTCCCCCAAGATGATCCCATTGCTTATACCCAAAACCGCCCCACCCCCGCTCTGCCCGCCCACCCCCGCCCTGCTCCACCCTCACCCTGCCCGCTCTCAGGGCCATCCACGGCCCGCGGCAGATCGCCCAGGCGGCCCTGCAGCGCCATGTTGGCCACACCCTCGCCCGCGACCCGCAGCATCATCTGCTGCCCAGCTGCCATGTGTTTGGCTGCGCTGCTCTGCCCGGGTTGCACCCGGGGGTGACTCTCCTCCAGGGGGGCTGCTGATGAGGGGGCTGCGGGGGAAGGTGGGGCTGGGGCAATGGCATGTGTGCCCACAGAGAGGGCTCCGAGTGCTGCCTCTGGCACTCGTGCCATAGGTTCGCCACCACTGGCTTATACTGACTCTAATGGTGACCTTTAAGATGTATTTATTAAATGAACTTTAGAACGAATAATGAAAATCTGGGTTTTACCAATCCATTACATCCTCTTGACCTTCTGCAAGTGCCCAGTTTGGCAGTTAGCTTCCGCAATCAATTTACCTCTGGGAATGTTAGTCTGTTCCTGGATTTCAGGAAGCTCTCTGGCTGCTTTTTCTAGCTACTTTGGCCTACTTGGGGGAAAGAAGGAAGGACCCCATCTTGACCTGTTTCATATTTTGCTCAAAGGGATATGGGATGCTGAGAGTAATCTGGACTTGGAGTAGAAATATGTGGCTCTGTATTTAGTTGCCTTGCTGGAAATTTGGAATAGGATATTGTAGCACCTGCCTAGATAATTTAGGTCAAACATGTCAAACACAAGGCCCCGGGGCCAGATGCGGCCCACAAAATGGTTTCATGTGGCCTGCGAAGCCATCCTGGAAACAGTGAGGGAACGGCCCCCGCTGCCTTGGCCCTGGCCCAGGCCGGCTGAGAGCCAATGTAAAATTTTGTGGTGGCCATCTATGCTGAAACGCATTCAGTCTTAGCTCCACAAGGCCGTCTAGAAACAGCAAGGAACCAGCCCCTGCTGCATTGGCCCCGCCCCCTGGGTGCATGCTGGGGAGGTGTCACCCTTTGTGAGGAATGAAGAAATGGACCATGCCTTGGCGGTTGCCCTGGTCCCACCCCCTTCTGCCAGAGACCCTCAGATCTGTCCCACTCCTGCCCAGGCCCCCACAGGCACCTTTGACGCGAATGATGTAGAGCTGGCCATGCCTACCCAGTAGGCCACACCCACTCCATCCATGCCCACCCAGTACGCTGCACCCACCCTGGCCAAACCCACGCGTCCCCCCCGAGGGCAACCGCAATGCTGATGCGGCCCTCAATGAAATTGAGTTTGACACCCCTGATTTAGGTGAAAACCTGCACAGTTCAGCAATTTCTAGGGCATATAATGGCCTAATTCTGCAAAGCTGCTCTGCTCTGTGCTGGCCACTCATGCACGACCGTGCATACTTTCTGAACTTCACCATGCCTTGCTTCCACTCTCACACACCTCCTCAAACTTTGTTCACCCTCTCCAAGCTTTGCTGCTCCACCCTCACATCTTCCCCAAGCCTTGTGATGCCTCCTCCACCCCTCTGTGTACTCCTGTGCACCCTCAAGCTTCCCACATAGCTGGCAGCACCACATACCTTACCTGCTTCCCAGTCTGCCTGCAAACTACCCGGGACTTGCAATCTCCGGTTGTTTTCCCCATTGTCTTGCTTGTGAAAAGCTGGCAAGAAGTTTGCCTTGCCTAATGACCATGTGGGATTCAGTTAGCAATGGCAACTGGGACTGCAAGGGTTGCTGTCACTCAGCAGTGCAGTTACATTTTATGATCACATCACTTAATGGTGGAAATTCTGGCCCCAATTGCCATTCTAAGTGAAAAAGACTACTGTAATATTATCCACGTGACTGCAAATACTCCATCTGATGATGTCCCTGTGGAGAGGTGTCGCTGTGGTTGTTTGAAGTCAGCGTTAACTATGAAGAAATCAGTGGAGTGGCAGAAATTGATACAGTAAGTCAGAATCCAGCTTCGTTTTGGCTTCCCAAGTCAGACATTTTCCTCTTTAAACTTATTTCCAGTGTTGGCATTCCAGCTTCCGATCGTGGACAGCACATCTTGCTTACAAATTCTGTTGATTTCAAATGGAACTTGATCATAAATCGCATCAGCCTCTCCTTCTTCTGCATCAGGGGTTGGAGGATAAACTTGGATGGTCATCAAATTAAAGAATTGCTATAACAGTGAGATGGGCAGCATAAAAATATAATAAATAAATAAATAAATATAATAAATAATTGTCCGCAAGTCTAATTGATATTCTTCAGTCATGGATTGCACTGAAACGAAGTACTATTCTTGCTATACCCTTCCTAGCTATAAAAGCAAACACTGTTCCTTCTTTCTTTTTCATGTCCTGAATAATAAACAATGTGATTTGCTGACTGAAAGTGACCAAACCCTGTACATCTTGATTTGCTGATTCCTCAGCAAATTTGTACTTGTTTAGCAATAACAATCACACTTAGACTTATATATCACCCCATGGTGCTTTACAGCATTCTCTGAGTAGTTTACAATGTCAGCATTATTGCCCCCAGCAATCTGAGTCCTCATTTTACCAACTTCGGAAAGATGGAAGGCTGAGTCAACCGTGAGCCCGTCAGGATCGAACTCCAGGCTGTGGTCAGAGTTTGCCTGCAATACTGCACTTTAACCACTGCGCCATCAGGGCCCTTTCACTGCGTTGAGCTTTACTTCTTATGTCCATGTACCCATTGTACTCCTCTCTTTAGATTTTCTTGTTCTGCATGGCAACATCAGCAACTGAGTCTCCCAAATGCCTTAAGCTTCTCATATAATTAATAACACTCAAAGATCCTTAAATCTCCCTCAGTTGCAAGTTGAGTGCCACTCAACCTGAAAACCCCGTCAGCTGGCAGTATATGGTCAATTGTTTTGGATTTGCTATTCACATGGTTTTCTTGGTAAAAGTACAGGAGTTGTTCACTGCTGCTTTCTTTCAATTAATGCCAGTCTGAATTCCAATCTGAATTAATGCCTTTGCCATTATCACTAGAGTACAGTGATCAACTGCCTCCAGCATCTTCCTTATTACTGCTGCCCAATATAGGTGTTTACTTGCTTTAGCTGGGCAGCTAGGAAGACCTTCACGCCTTAGGTCAGTGGTGGCGAACCTATGGCACGGGTGCCAGAGGCGGCCCTCAGAGCCCTCTCTGTGGGCACGCGCGCTGTCGCCTCAGTTCTAGGCCTTCAGCTGGGTTTTATAAAACCTGTTCGCTTTAGGCCTCTGCTGCCGTGTACACAAAAAGAAAGAAAAAGGTTCAGTCAATTTCAATTTCTCGCGGGAAAAAAAGAGATCTTACAAAGTTGGAATTGATTGATTGAACTTTTTAGTCCCACCCAGTCTGCCGTTACCACCACGGCCACACCCAATCAATGGGCCACACCCAATCAATGGGCCACACCCACCCGGCACTCGACGATGCATAAGTGGGTTTTGGGTTGCGGTTTGGGCACTCGGTCTCTAAAAGGTTTGCCATCACTGCCTTAGGTGGTGTCTCTGCTAAGATGATATACACTTGGCATACACTTTCAATGTTCTTTGCTCATCCCTCCCAAGAAAGCCCTCTGCCCCACCATGATGAGCCAGCGCAGCAGGACTTGGGCGGGTGTTTATGTGTGTGCTTAATCCTGTTAAGCCTCCTTAAGCCACAAGGCCTTCCTGGTGTCTGCTGAATTCCTGTGTTCTTTGTGGGACTGACCTTGGTCTTGACTTCCTTTTCAATTGTGCTGTCAGTCTTACTTTCAAGCTTTCTTAGGAGTTTATCCTTCAATCCACAGCTTGCCTTTCCCCAGTGACTCTTGCTTCTTGGCACACCTCAAACTGAGATCCCTGGCCAAGTTTGAAATCCAGACCTTCAGCTGGGAGTGTAAACCAGTGACAGTTTGGGGATGAATTTGGCTACATGACGCTTGAGTTCACAGAAAAGGTGTCACTATGCATAGACATCAAGACAGATGCACCAGAGACCACAGTCAAGGGCCCTCTCGGGATTAAACAATGCAAATAGTGGTGGTGGCAGTGAAGTTTTGATTTCAGCATTTGCGGTACCACAGGCATATGGAAATCCATTATGTATAATTCTAGTCCAGACATGTCAAACACAAGGCCCGGGGGCCGGATGCGGCCTGCGAAGTGGTTTCATGTGGCCCGTGAAGCCATCCTGGAAACAGTGAGGGAATGGCCCCCATTGCCTTGGCCCTGGCCCAGGCCGGCTGGGAGCCAATGTACAATTTTGTGGTGGCCATTTTGGCACTTGCCCCGGTGGACCATGCCTTGGCACTTGCCCCGGTCCCACCCCCTTCTGCCAGAGACCCTCAGATCTGTCCCACTCCTGCCCAGGCCACTACAGGCACCCTTGTCGTGAATGATGTAGAACTGGCCACACCCACCCAGTAGGCCACACCCATTGCATCACGCCCACCCAGTAGGCTGCACCCACTCTGGCCACCCCCCACCCCCCCAAGGGCAACCGCAATGCTGATGCGGCCGTCAGTGAAATTGAGTTTGATACCCCTGTTCTACTCGTTGTACTTTGTGTTCCTAAAGGTTGAAAGAAAAGGTTGAACTTGTCAATTTTGGTTTCTTTCAGTTTTCCCCTCTTTTTTGGAAAGCTCTCAGATCTTAAGGTTGGGATTTTTTTTGAAGTTCATGCCACATTTGTGTTTACAGGTAGTCCTCGACTTACAACAGTTCATTTAGTGACCGTTCCAACTTACAACAGCAGCTAAAAAAAGTGACGTATGACCATTTGTCACACTTACGACCGTTGCAGCATTCCCATAGTCACATGATTTACATTTAGATGCTTGGGAACGGCTTCATATTTATGACAGTTGCAGTGTCCTGGGGGGGGGGTCATGTGATCACTTTTTGCAACCCTCTGACAAGCAAAGTCAGTGGGGAAGCCAGATTCACTTAACAACTGTGTGACTAATTTAACAAATGCATTGATTCACTTAGCAAAAGTAGCAAGAAAAGTTGTAAGATGGGGCAAAACCCACTTAGCAAATTTCTCACTTAGTAACATAATCTCTGAGCTCAATTGTGGCCGTAAGAGGAGGATTACCTGTATTTTATTACACATTGCTTCAAAGATACACACTTTGTTTGCAGGTGTTCCTTAGATGTGCAGATATTTTGCAAAAAAAAAGGTCTTTTAATACAATGTCTTTTGTACATTGTTTTCATGAGAATATGATGTCTTGTGCAGATATTTACCTTTATATATATATATATATATATTAGCAAACTGTGTGCAAATTATCATGGCTCTGGAGTCCAACAAAGTAAAAGAGAGACTAATGAAGGGCAAAATCCCCTTAACCTGAAGCTGATTTTGTTCTTGGCAGTGTTTCAAGGCCATAGGAGTCTGTGTTTTCACCTTGCATTCCTCTGTCTTCTCTCTGATTAGTCTGGCTTCTACCATTGCTACAGAATTATTGGGCTCTGCTAATTGTAATTAACTCCTGAATGTCATAAAAAGCTAGACATGACCAAGGAGTCATTGACTCTGAACAGCTTGAAACCAGAGATCCGGGTGATTCCGGATCTCCCCTCCTTCCGCCGCGCCCTCAAGACATGGCTATTTAAGCTAGCAGGACTGGCCTAAGGGTTATCTTAATTTGGTTTTAAAATAATTTTAACAAGAAAAGGCCAATAAATAATAATATTCTATTTTAATTACATTTTAAATTTAGTATTTTTGTATTACGTACTTGTTTTAAATGGCTGTAAGCCGCCCTGAGTCCGTTTGGAGAAGGGCGGGGTAGAAATTTAAATAAACTAAACTAAACTAAAACTAAAAGCATAGGAAACATAAATAGTAAGTTTAAAATAAATATGGGAGAAAAATAGATAAAAAAACACACACAATGCAGTTTAGATATGCGTTTGTGTATGCGTGTGCTAAAAAATATTCTGCATAAAAGTTCATGATAATTTACACTTGCTCGCGAGAGTGGATTTTCTTGAGACTCCTAAACATGTCTATGCAAACCCCTGAGTAAGCCAACTATAGCGAGAGGAACTCGTTTAATAGACCGTTTGCCTTCTAAGTGCCTCAGCAGTGGTGATTTATGTTTGGAAGGACCCCAAACCTCTTTTGCACTGGAGAAAATATATGATTTTTATCTTGGGTGTTGCTGCTTTGTTCCATTCTGCCTGCTTTGCAAACTACATTCCATTTCATAGAAGTGTTGAAATGTAACACAACTAAAAAGTTTTATGCAAGTGCATTTATGAAAATTATATGATTTATTTAGCACACACAAAGCTGGAAAACTGATTAACGCACACAGTGCTGAAGGTGAAGATGATGGGATGCCTATAATAATAATAATAAAGTTGGAAGGGACCTTGGAGGTCATCTAGTCCAACCCCCTGCTCAGGCAGGAACCCTATACCATTTCGGACAAATGGCTGTCCAGTTTCTTCTTAAAAACTTCCAGTGTTGGAGCATTCACCGCTTCTGGAGGCAGGTTGTTCCATTGGTTAATTGTTCTAACTGTCAGGAAGTTTCTCCTTAGTTCTAGGTTGCTTCTCTCCTTGATTAGTTTCCATCCGTTGCTTCTTGTCCTGCCTTCAGGGGCTTTGGAGAATAGCTTGACTCCCTCTTGGATCTTGTCTGATCCAAGTGCCAACAGTGGGAAGATCACATAACTTTGACAATTATTACAGCCTTTCTTTTTGTTAATAAAAGAGTTGAAGCTTGTTCAGAGAGGGCAGCAGTCAAGCTGAAAAACCTTCAGCCTAACAGAGGAAAGCTTATTCAGTCCTTTGATGCTTTTGTTTAACTGCATAACTGAGTTTCAGTAGCCAGCATGACTTTTGCAGAGCAGCTTGTAATAAAAAAGATAAATCTATATAAGCAGCTGTACAGGAAATTTTAACCGCAGACCTTTTAAAGATCCATTCTGGTAGTCAGGAAGTTGACTATGGAAACAGACGTGTGGCCTGTTGAAACATCCTTACAGCAATGTCCAGTCGGAGATAAATAGGGCAACTTGTTCAAGAAAATGGAAGCCTATTCGTTTTATCCTAAGCATTCTCAAAATCAACAAACATAACCATTAGTTTTCTTCCGCTATCAACTGATCATTTCTCTTAATGTCTGAGCATGCCATTTCTTCTGCTTCATCTACCAACTACTGGGCGGTGGGTGGGGGAGGGGGGAAACAAAAGGCACACAGATTCTGATCTCTTTAGGAATAGATCAAATTACACATTTGTTTAAAAATATCGTGTTTATCTTGGAGGATCAAAAACTTGAGACCGTTGCATAGCTGCGCCTAAATCCCAAAAGAAGCCCAGGTGAGAATCTTTGGCATCCCTCTGACTTCTAAGGAATGTACTACCAGTAACAGAGTTAGAGTAAGTAGACAATTTAGGGAACTTCTGACCGTAAAAATAATCAATGTTTTTGTATTTCTTTGGCAAATGCTGCCATGAATAATTTTGCTCGCCCAGATGAATTTCTTCCTCTCATCTTCCACCCCATCAAATGGGTGCATACCTTTCACAGCTAGTTGGAGAATGTATGATGAAGCATGAAAAAAGGTAGGGAGGAAAAAAAAACGGAGCAAACTTTTTAGTCTTTTTTGCTTAGCAAGGAGGATCAAACTGGATACGGAGCTACAGTAGCCAGTAGGACTTTTGCAAAGCAGCTTGTAGTGAACGGAACCGAGCTTGTAATGAAAAGAGCCAGAACTGATGAAGCTTCTTAGATAAGAGGTGAAACATCTTCTTCTTCCTCAAGGAAAAAAACAGACCAGTTGCCTTTTGAAAAAGCACCATTGGAGCCAACATGTAAACTGCAATGCTTGATGGTCAACGGCTAATTCTAATTTCCTGGAGAACTCTTGTGCACAGGCCTTACTGCCTAGCCCTGCTTGGAAGAGGAGGCTGAAATATTCTTCAAAAAGCTTACTTCAAAGAGATGCATCTTTTGCTTGCTTAATTCAATGTTTCATTTCTTAAACTAGAGGTCTGTTGCCTTGTGCCTTGATACTATATGGCAGTGGTGGCGAACCTATGGCACGGGTGCCAGAGGCGGCACTCAGAGCCCTCTCTGTGGGCACGCATGCTGTTGCCTCAGCCCCACCCCACCCCCCGTGGCCCCCTCCTCACCAGCAGCCCCCCCGGAGGAGAGTCGCCCTGGGCGCAGCCTGTGCGAAGCAGCGCAGTCAAGGACATGGCAGCTGGGCAGTGGGGACAAGACTCCGCCCTCGTGCCCCATCATGTACAGATGATGCTGTGGGGTGCGGACAGAGGGCGTGGCTGCCATAACACTGCTGGGCCGCCTGGGCGATCTGCTGTGGCGGGCCGTGGAAGTGGTGGGTAGCCCTGCGGGCAGGAGAGGAGGGGGCAGGGCAGGGGCCAGGCAGTTTTGGGGCACTCGGTCTCTAAAAGGTTCGCCATCACTGCTATATGGTGTCAGGGTCATGGGAAAAGAAAGAAAATGAGGTATTCTGAAAAAGGAAAACCCATGCTGGATTTCAACCAACGGTCTTGGCTTCTGTTAGAGATGAAGGTTGAGGTTGCAGAGAGAAAAATGAGACCTTGGACTTTTTGCAAGGAAAGTAAACTGAAACCTTCACTCCTGTAACTGCCAAAATAAATATGGATGCTTGATGTTCCTTAAGGGATCTCCATGTTAGGCATGGATTGGAAAGAATTTTTCTTCTTGATGGTTACATTTTGGATCCTTATCTTTAAGGAGATATTTTATGTCAGTGATGGCGAACCTTTTAGAGATCGAGTGCCCCAAAACTGCCCCCACCCCCGCTCCACCCACTGCTCCGCCCCTGCTCTGCCCCCATCCCCCACTCCACCTGCCCACAGGACCACTCACTGCCTCCAGGGCCTGCCGCACATCGCCCAGGCAGCCCAGCAGCGCTATGGCAGCCACACCCTCTGGCCGCGCCCTGCAGCATCAACTGCATGATGGGGTGTGAGGGCAGAGTCCTGTCTACGCTGCCTGGCTGCCATGTCCTTGATTGTGCTGCTCCACGCTTGGGGGCGACTCTCCTTCAGGGGGGCTGCTGGAGAGGAGGGGATCGCGGGGGTAGGCAAGGCTGGGGCAACGGGACGTGTGCCCACAGAGAGGGCTCCGAGTGCCGCCTCTGGCACCCGTGCCATAGATTCACCACCACTGCTTTATGTAGATACTTATCACCTTAGCTAGATAGAAAGTTTGAGGGATTTTTATTACAGGTACTCCTCGACTTACAACCATTTGTTTAGTAGTAGTAGTAATAGTAGTAGTAGTAGTAGTAATAATAATAATAATAATAATAATAATAATAATAATAATAATAATAATAAAGTTGGAAGGACCTTGGAGGTCATCTAGTCCAACCCCCTGCTCAGGAAGGAAATTCTATACCATTTCAGGCAAATGGCTGTCCAGTCTCTTCTTAAAAACTTCCAGTGTTGGAGCATTCACTGCTTCTGGAAGCAGGTTGTTCCACTGGTTAATTGTTCTCACTGTCAGGAAGTTTCTCCTTAGTTCTAGGTTGCTTCTCTCCTTGATTAGTTTCCATCCGTTGCTTCTTGTCCTGCCTTCAGGCTCTTTGGAGAATAGCTTGACTCCCTCTTCTTTGTGGCAGCCCCTGAGATATTGGAACACTGCTATCATGTGACAGTCCGAAGTTACAACGGCACTGAAAAAAGTGACTTATGACTGTTTTTCACACTTACAACCATTGCAGCATCCTCATGGTCACGTGATCAAAATCCGGATGCTTGGCAACCGATTCATATTTATGATGGTTGCAGTATCCCAGGAGTCATGCAATCACATTTTATAACCTTCTGACAAGCAAAGTCAATGGGAAAGCCAGATTCACTTAACAAACTGACTTAAAAGCTGCAGTGATTCACTTAACAACTGTGGCAAGAAAGGTCGTAAAATAGGGCAAAACTCACTTAACAAATGTCTTGCTTAACAAAATAAATTTTGGGCTCATTTGTGGTTGTAAGTCAAAGACTACCTGTATATTATATTATTAGAGCAACCTAGGTGAGATGGGAGGTGTAGAAATGTGATGGTTGTATTGTATTTTATTGTATTGTACTGCACTGTACTATATTGTATTATTCATGGAAGCTAATTAGTGGTACTTTGTTATCCTAGTAAAGAATTGGATAAATATTCTAGTGCTTCATTTTACTTGCAAAACTGTACATTGTATTGATCATTGTCCATGTCAGAGGTGCCCTGGTCTCCCTGGTTTCATGCCAAACATATCTATTGTTAAGGAAAAGGGATGGAATAACGGCAGTGGATAGAATCTTGGCAGGAGTTTGTACAAGGCAAATTTGGGGCATTCTTGAAAGCTGAGATAGATTTTGTTTTGAGGGTCGATTCCTGGGAATGTTGTGTATGGGTCTATCCCAGAAAAGGTATCTTCACATCTACAAGGGGATGGTTTGATCTCGGAAAGAGAACTTGTGAAATAATCATTTTCTATTTGGAATGTCCCAACCAAGTACAGCACTTTTCACCCTGACCCAAACAAACCAACAAGCAAAATAAAAACAGTAATTTCTACCTGCTGACTTCAGAGAAACTCCGGTGTTGGACTTAGGAACTGAGATTGTTGGACATATGGCAAGTCTCATATGTCTGATAAAGGCCCCTCGTGGCTCAGATGTTGGTCTTTTCTGCTTGACACAGTCTGATCATCGGTTCTCTTTAAGAGACTAAGAAAAGACAAGACAAGGAGAAAGAGCTACGCCTTCCGGTCTGGGCCCTAAGCCAGATCACTGCTAGACAAAACTGTAGAGGCCAGGAGACAAACTTAATAAAATTGGCAACTGGAGACTAGAGTGGAGGTGTTAATTATGCAATATCTCTGGAAGGCACATCTTTCTGGTGCCCCCTTCTATGGGGAGGGGAGTTAAAATATCTATGGGTACATTCAGCCTATTAGAAGCTTTGCAAATCTACTTTACTTGTTTTCTTGCAGCAAATTGGCAGGGGGAAAAAACAGCCATTATCTGGCAGTCTGGCTTGGAAATTAATGTCTAATTAATGATATAGTTGTAGGCTAAGCAGGGAATAACAGAATAACAGAGTTGGAAGGGACCTTGGAGATCTTCTAGTCCAGGGCTTTTCAACCTTTTCACCCATTGTACCACTTTTAGGATATGACAACATCCAAGTACCACCAGTCACCTAGCAAGATGTCAAAAACTTGATGACCAAAAAAAAAAAAAAAAGGAAAAAAGTGATGACGTACTGGTAGTCCTCGACTTACAACAGTTCGCTTAGTGACTGTTCGAAGTTAAAATGACACTGAAAAAAGTGCTGAGCAAGACACCTGCCTGCCCACCCGGCGGCACTCTTCCTCCTGTCCGAGGTTTTCATTGTTGTGAGCATTTCTGTTGAGGATTGGCAGCGGAGGTGGGAGGGGGTGTTTGGTTTTTATTCCCCCTGTCTGCTGGGTGGTTGCAGCAAGTTTTGGTCACTTCACATGACCCTGGGACACTGTGACCATCATAAATATGAATCAGTTGCCAAGCATCTGAATGTAAATCACAAGACCCTGGAGATGCTGCAACATTCCAGCTGATCGGCGCGTCTTCTGGGCTCAGCAGAAGCTCCATGATCAGCGCCGAGCTCCAGCTGGAGCCTGGCGCTGATCCTGGCACTTCTGCTGAGCCCTGACAGCCCTGCAACTCCAGCCATCTCTCGCTCAGGCTTGTGCGGTGCTGCCACCAGTTCAGCTCATTCCCCTCCCCCGCTACTACTTTTCTAGGATGGTCGCGTACCACCTGCCAGGTGCCAATGTACCACAGGTGGTACACGTACCACTGGTTGAAAAGCCTTGTTCTAGTCCAACCCCCTACACAAGCAGGAAACCATTTCAGATGAATGGTTGTCTAATCTCTTCTTAAAAATCTCCCATGTTGGAGTACAACAACTTCTGGAGGCAAGTTGTTCCACTGATTAATTGTTCTCAGTATCAGGAAATTTCTCCTTAGTTCTCGGTTGGTTGTCTCCTTGATTAGTTTCCAGCTATTGTCTCTTGTCCTGCCTTCAGGTGCTTTGGAGAATAGGTTGAGCCCCAAATCAAGATGAGTTCTTCCCCATTCTGCCTATGCCAGACTGCACCAAAAACGTTGTGTCCAGTTTACAGCACTGCATTTTAGAAAGGATATTGTCAAACTAGGGTGTGTCTAGAAAAGGACAACCAAAATGATAAGAAGTCTGGAAGGAGAAAATACTTAGAAGGAAAAGTTGCAAGAAGTTTGTGGAAGGCATAATAGCTCTCTTCAAGTTTTTGAAGAGTTGCCAGGTAGAAGATGAGAAAGAATTGTTTTAGAAGACAGGAAAAAACACCACATGGTGATACATTTCAATGGATTATCAGAAAAAAAAATTCTAATGGTAAGAACTATTCAACAATAAAACAGATTGTCTTTGTTGAACACCTCCTTTGTTGGAGATATTTAAAAGAGACAAGATGAACATCTGTCACGAATTGGGCAGGGGTTTGGATTGGATAATCTCTAAGCTCTCTTCCAATGTTTATATTTTGTGATTCTTTGATCTTCTTCAAGTAGAATAAGTAGTTGATAGCAGTAGTTGATAGTGGTTTACCTCAAAGAAGACAGATTTATGATTAAGTGTAATATGTCCTGATGACCAAACCAGATTCTCATGGCTGCTAATTAGTAAAAACAAAGCTTCTGATTTCAGATCTTGCCACGCTTTGAATCGATTCTAGAGACAACAGGGTTGTGTTTTGGTATTGCCCATTCATACAGAAGAAGAGACAGATAATACTGAAACAAGATAATCAAATTGCACTGGCTCTACTCCTTTGCACTTTTCTGTGTGTTCACAGAATCTCTTTCTGGCTTTGTTTGTACCACCTGCTAGACCAGGGGTGGTCAACTATGGCCCTTTGACAGCCTGCGGACTTCAACTCCCAAAATGCCTGAGACAGCCAGTACCATAAGTGCTATTACTGTATAATAATCTATTTAATTCCAGTATTTAAGGGGCTGCCACAAAGAAGAGGGGGGTCACGTTATTCCCCAAAGCACCAGAGGGCAGGACAAGAAACAAGGGTTGGAAACTGATCAAAGAGAGAAGCAACCTGGAATTAAGGAGAAACTTCCTGACAGTGAGGACAATTAACCAGTGGAACAACTTACCCCCAGAAATCGTGGGCGCTCCATCACTGGAGGTTTTTAAGAAGAGACTGGACAGTCACCTGTCTGAGATGGTATAGGTTCTCCTGCTTGAGCAGGGGGCTGGACTAGAAGACCTCCATGGTCCCTTCTATTCTATTCTATTCTATTCTATTCTATTCTATTCTATTCTATTCTATTCTATTCTATTCTATTCTATTCCATTCCATTTTCCTTCTGTACTGTAACACATCACACAATGATAGCAAGTGTGGGAAGTCTTTTCAGGCTGCACTCACGAGCTTCTGGAGTCTCAAGCTGGGCTTTTTCTTTTTTTTTAGCTGAGGTCATCATTTCTTGGGAATCAGCTCAAGTTGATAGTACTACATTAGACTGATTCCTCACCGCTCTGTCTTCTTTCTTTGCAACAGATGACATTAGATACTTATTCTGACAGGGATAAGCTAGAGCTTACTGGGGCGTGGGGTTAAGCCATGTTCACCGAGAGGAGAAGCGGATTTCTTTTTCCTTGGGAAGTCGGAATTTTGAAGAAGCTAGCCACTATCTTCCATTCAACCACCGGTTAAATTTTTGTCTGCAGAGAATAAGTAACATCCTTCCTTAATTGACCGAGGGAACAGGAGTAAGCTTCTTTGATGTGTGAATGTTTTGGCAGAATCAGAAAGTGGAAAGATTCTGGGAGTTAAGTGGTTCTTATAATCTCTATTCACAGTCTCACACTCAAATCTGGAAAGAAAAGCCAGACTATAATCATATTCTTAAAAATAAACACACTGGATAAACTTTGTTCAGTGAAGACCTTGGCATGAGTCCAACAAACCTTATTAAGTCAAAACTCTTTTCAGACAAAATGTTTACTAGATTTAAAGCACTGAGATACTTGACAGACCAGAATCTGACTCCATCCATCCATCTATCGTATCCTGGGCGGGGGGCTGTATGAAATGATCTAGATATTTTTCCATTCTTCGATTCTAGGAAACAGCTTTTACATTCTGTAAAACTGTCAATATATGGAAGGAAACCAGCCAAAGAGCCTTAACGTTCTCCGTCCTGTATCAATAAAAGGCCAAAAATCTCAGGGGGGGGGGGGAAAGAAAGGAAAATAATGTTGACTGTGCCTCTTTGCTAAAGTGTAAATAGATAAAATGCTCAGTAGAGGTTGTATGTCCACACATGTATTTTATCTTAACAAGTGATATGCAGTGGAGAGGTTTATAAGGTTTATAACTTGGCAGAAACATGTGTTTTTGTTACAAGGTTATGTTGACATGGATGCTGAAGTTCTTCTTAAGAGTGCCAGGTTCTAGAATGTTCTTCTTTCTGGCCCAGAGTTGCTAGCAATATACACTAGCTCCATGGTTCACCTCAGATTAACCACCATTAAAAGTATTTCTTATAGAATAGTGTTCTTAGTACTCTCTGAGCTTGGTTGTTTCCTTGCAGTCATTTCATTAGCCAAATTAGGTAACTCTGAGCTTGGTGATTTTCTTGCAGTGCACCGATGATGTTACCTAGTTTGGCAACATCATTGGTGTTAATGTAGTTTGTTTACTCAGTATATTATATGATGACTACCGTACTATATCTCCTCCACACAAGCAAGGTTCTTGTTTCTTAGCTTTAATGTTAATTGGTTAATTACCTTGACTGTGGTATATATTTATTTTGGATGTTTTTATTGTTTTACGTGTTCTTTTATGGCTTTAATTGCTTTTATAGTTTGGAATTGTAAGCCACCTGGAATCATGGGTTGAGATGGATGGCTATAGAAAGTAAATAAATAAATAGGCTCATAAATTTATTAAATCTTGCCCTTTTGCCTTAAGTGCCTGCAAAATCCCCCAAATTTTTGTGAATGCTTGCAAGGTGCAGCGGTGTTACAAAATATTGGCCATTTTCTCCATTTTTTTTTAATGTTACTCTAATTTTGAACTCCCATTTTGAGAATGGGAGTTGGCCCAGCTGCGTTGGGAAGTGTGTTGCTAACTGCTGGCTTGGCTTATTGTGTGAACTCGATGATTGTGGCATAGCCAATAAAATATAGTTAAAACTAACCACCGACTAATTTTATGAGTAGAAGAAGGAGGCAAGCCTATCTATCCGTTTTGGATTTCAAAGTTGTTTTAAAAAACAGTGGTCACCTTTGCGTTAAACTTAATAATTTAATGGACTTATCCAGCCAATGTTCTTGGCTCCGATATTTGTCACTTTCTTTGGAGAGTTTCTTTTTTTAAGTTCCCAGTCTAGTCTATAGTCCTGGAATGTCCTGGTTTCCCATCCAAGTATTTACCACTCTGACCTGGCATAGTATGTTCAAGACCAGCAGCTCCATTTAAGCCAGCATTTAATTCCTCCCCCCCCCCCAAAAAAAGGACTATTAGCTTGTCTTCCACCTGAAACTCCAACCAGTGAAGCTTTCTGCTCTCTTACCAATATGATGGGCAGACTTTTCACTGTGGTCAACTTTGTATGATGCAAACATACCAAATAAAAATCAAGCACACAGCATTATGGATATACACACACAAGAAGAGGAAGTAAACGCAGCTGCAAAATAGATTCCAGCACTTCAAGTCTGTCTTCCAAATGGCCAGGTTTCACGGGGTCTCCCAGACAATTTGCCTTTTCCGTCCCAACCGTTCGGAGTCCAGTTTAAAATGTGCTTGAGATTGGTCTGAGCTATTTTGACTATTTGCTCACTTATTTGGACATCCCAATGCTAGGAGGACAGTCCTGTTTATGTTGCTCAGTCTGGAGCTTGCAGAGAACTACCCACCTATCTCTGTTTGCTTTTTTTTTTTTTAGAGCTTTTAGGATTCCTTTGCTGTTTTCTAAGATTTGTCCTGATTTCTGCAGCCCAGATCAGGTAGCTGAGTCTCTGTATTTAATTGTTCAATGAGGTTTAAAAACAAAGAGCTCATTGTACCTTCACGGAGCCCTCACAACTAAAGCTGCTACAGGTAGTCCTCAATGTATGGCTACAATTAAGCCCAAATTTGTGTTGCTAAGAGAGACAGTTGTTAAGTGAAATTTATTCCATTTTACGATCTTTCTGGCCAAGCTTGTTAGGTCAATCACTGGAGTTGTTAAGTTAGTAACACGGTTGTTAAGTGAATCTGACTTCTCCATTGACTTTGCTCGTCAGAAGGTCGCAGAATGTGATCCCATGACCCTGGGACACTGCAACCATCATAAATATGAGCCAGTTGCCAAGAATCTGAATTTTGATCACGTGACCATGGGGATGCGACAACAGTCATAAGTGTGAAAAAAGGTCACTTTTTTTCACTGCCATTGCAACCTTGAACGGTCTTTAAACGAACTGTTGTAAGTTGAGGACTGCCTGTATTCTCATCCTACCTAGATGCTTCTAGGTGGAAATAGATCTTTACTCCTAATTATCTGCAAGGGAAACAGGATCACTTTGTTGTCCTGAAGTTAAGTGCAGATTCATGATCTTAGGACCTTTGCTCCTTTCCCAGTTGTGCAGCTGCTCAGCATTCAACAGGATCCTGGTTGACAAACAAGTTGATTCCTAGCCATGCAGATCTACCAGTAGTTTGGATCATGATCCCGCCAGCAACTTCTAGCAAATACTAGAGCAGTGTTTTTCAACCTTGGCAGTTTTACGATGTGTGGAAGCCTAACACCCAGATGCTGGTTGGAGAATTCTGGAAGCTGAAGTCCACACATCTGAAAGTTGCCAAGGTTGACAAACAGTTCCCTGGAGGTATGCAATCATGGTTATGTCAAAATCAGAATAAGGGAGACATGTTATCATTTCAGTAGTGGCTGGGGAAGTCAGGGATATCCCTAGGGGACTGGGCGATTAAAGTCCTTTCCTTTCGTCCATGTGTTGCATATAGTTTGGCCATCTTAATTTTGTGACCCACTCCACTCCTGGAATGCCTTTAGCTGATAAATAATTGTAAGAAAAAAGAGTGGAAAATTATTACAATATTGGATGTCTACATATACACACACACATACATACTGTATATCTTCCATTTTTTATATTACACATACACACACAGAGAGAGATACATACATACACAGACACAGACACAGACACACACACAGACATGCAATCCGCTAGCTATAAGATCAGGTTACAGATGTTCTCAAACTTGTACATTTAGTACCTGAATTCTCTTCGCTGTTGTTGGTAGTAAGAATTATATTTTAGATGGGAGATAGGTAGAGGACAAGAAAAACCTTGCATCAAGGGCCAAACTTGTCTTAACTAACATGATTTTACTTTCAGGTTGTCAGGTCCAATATACGCCAGGTGGAAAGTTGCCTGGTTATCCCACACTGCTGCTGGACTTTTATTATTACTTTTAATTTTTTCCTGAGAGATTAAATCAAACCACATTTAAAATGTGCTCTTTTTTTTTTGGTAAGGTCTTGTTTTCAAATATTGTCATGATAATTTCCCCTGTTGCCGCCACTTCAATTAATGAGGAAGAAAAATGCCAGAAGAAATAAGACACAATGAACCCCATTTACAGCAGTTATAAAATTTCCCTGGAACAGGATATATGCACAAATATCCACTGGCAAACATGCAACATACTGATATATTTAAGATTAAAAGCTTTCAGACAAAACTGGGAGTATTACTGTTTCCTTTAGCATACGATTTCAGTCCTGTGAGATTTAGACCAATATTTTATGTCCTTATCAAATATTTGGACTGATCCTCTTTTAGTATTTTTTTTGGTCTGCTTTTCTTGTTGCATTTGTTTGATTTTCCAGGATAATTTGCAAGAACAGCAGGCTTGTCCACACTGCAAATGTTGATTTGGTTTCAGTGCATGCTAATTTTATTTTACTGAGTTTGGTCAAACTCTTGGGCTTCTAAAGAAAGTGCTGGAAATTATATTTGTGTGAGAGGAACGAAATCTCAGATCTCATAATTGAATGTCTTAGGAGTCCTTAGCTCTTAACTCTGAGAGAGCTTTGAAATTAGCTAAAATTTATAATGAAGGCACTCTCCCAATATTTAGGGCAGAAGAATATTCCTAAGAGTGGGGATCAATCTATTTTTGATTTTTGATACGGCTTTTGTAATTTTTAGAGCATTTGGCTGCATACCATCTTGATAAAGCTCTTTTTCAAAAGGTAACATG
>NW_015388044.1:282726-284637 GCF_001527695.2 Protobothrops mucrosquamatus
AGTCCTTAGCTCTTAACTCTGAGAGAGCTTTGAAATTAGCTAAAATTTATAATGAAGGCACTCTCCCAATATTTAGGGCAGAAGAATATTCCTAAGAGTGGGGATCAATCTATTTTTGATTTTTGATACGGCTTTTGTAATTTTTAGAGCATTTGGCTGCATACCATCTTGATAAAGCTCTTTTTCAAAAGGTAACATGTGGATTCTGAAAGAAACAGAATAAATAAACCTGGGTTTTGACTAAGCCCTTCTCCTCTCTGAATCTTTTCTCATCTTTTAGATCTTTAATTAGAATTTAACTAAATTCTTTGGGGAAGCATTCCAGCAAGATTCCTCAAAGAAAAAGTAATCCACATAAGTATTAAGGCCCTAAAGAAGAATTCGATATAAAAAACAAACTTTGTTTTAATATTCTGGGATGTCAGCTCTTCATCACATAACACAACTCTAAGGGATTCCACTCCCCAGTGTATGGGTGTAACAACTGAGAATTTGGAATTGTATTAGTCAATAATCTTCATTTTCCAAGGTGGAGGAAACACATGTTAGTTTTAAAGACATTTAAAAGTGTGCTTTTCTGTTTATAATTGGATAGCTAATTCTTGGTTATCATATATGTTATTGATGAAATGCTCCATGAATATTATGGCCATATTAAAAACGCACCCAAACCACTCAACTGAAATCAACTACCAACTGAATTTAACTATCTGTCTGTCTATCTATCTATCTATCTATCTATCTATCTATCTATCTATCTATCTATCTATCTATCTATCTATCTATCTATCTATCTTCATTATCATCATCATCATCATCATCAACTATCATCTATCTATATCTATCATCTTCTATCATCTATCATCTTTCTAACTAATGAAGTGATAAAGCAATGTCTGGAATTTCCCATTTGAGACTGCAGGTGATTACATGCTATTTAAATTAAATATAGTTTCATGATCAATGTAACTATCTTCTAACCCCTGACCAAGAGCTTTACTGCTGTGGAAGGCTGAATTTTTTCTAAGTGTGTTTTGAAGGGTTCTTGCAAGTCCGTATATATTTTCTAACCTATTGCCCTCCAACTGCAGTGGGATTTCCAGAATTCCTTGTCAGCATAAATTATAATTTTAGTCTATTTTGAGATCATGGAGATGGTAGATATACTGTAGATGATGCTGTTGTAATAGGTGGTCTGTAAGATCCCTTCCTATGAGTGAGATTATATTACTGACCCCTGTAGAATTAAAATGACTTTCTAGAATTAGCTATAAGTTTCCAGCTGTGTCCCTGATATTTGCGTAATACATCTGTCCGTGTCTTTCACAATTAGATTCATGGATAATGTGATTAAAGTATCTGTGATGGATTTAAGACAGATTGTGTTTTTCTGCCTTAGAGGAAAGCTGTCATTTTAAGAGATGCCTAAAAGTCATCCAAATAATGTTTTCCATTTTTTTTTAAAAAAATGCCTTTGATGCTGAATTGATACACATGCACAATCCTGCCAAATACCTGATTTTTCACAGAACGATCTTTCATTGAAGAAAGACTTCTTACATACATTCTGCAAAGTTCATAGACCTTTACAGTTTATTTTAAGAGACTGGTATTTGTTTGGCATACTTTTATGTCAATTATCTAATCAGAAGCAGACATACAGCATCTTATGCAGTGAAAGATACCAAGGAATGTCTGACACACTTCAAAGCAACAAGTAAGAGTTCAAGATCCATCTTAAATGCAAGACTCCTTATGAACCTTCCCACCCCTTTCTCACTTAATTGGATTTATATATATATAAATTAAAGTATTTATATATATATAATTAAAGTATTTTTACTTAAACCCTCCTGGTGATCGTAAATTAATTAGTTATTTCATAATATATATATATATATATATATATAT
>NW_015388044.1:285928-288793 GCF_001527695.2 Protobothrops mucrosquamatus
AGAAGAAGAAGAAGAAGAAGAAGAAGAAGAAGAAGAAGAAGAAGAAGAAGAAGAAGAAGAAGAAGAAGAAGAAGAAGAAGAAGAAGAAGAAGAAGAAGAAGAAGAAGAAGAAGAAGAAGAAGAAGAAGAAGAAGAAGAAGAAGAAGAAGAAGAAGAAGAAGAAGAAGAAGAAGAGCTAATTTGAGAACAAAAGGCATTTATTTTTCTACGGAAAATAAAGTAATAAGAAGCTCAGGGTCTTATATTGAAGAATTTACAGCTATGGGGTTCAAATACCTTACATCAGTGTTTTTCAACCTTGGCAACCTGAAGATGTGTGGATTTCAACTCCCATAATTCCCCAGCTAGCCATGTCCATACATGAAGTCCAAGTTGCAAAGGTTGAGAAACACTGCCTTACATGCTTATGACATCATATGAGTTTAATGCAGGAGGGAGCTAGCTGGGTACCTTCTCCTGCACTTCTGCACATTGTCAGAGGATAGGATAGACAGACAGACAGACAGACAGACAGACAGACAGACAGACAGACAGACAGACAGAATGTGCCATCAAAGTTGGGGTCATATGGCACAAGCAACCTCTTGGCTCTTGTAATGATGTTCTTAGCACTAATCATTCACCCTGGTTGCTTATTGGCTACTAAGCCATTTGTCTTCACATGTCACTTTGCTTATGTGTCTCTAACTGCCAAACTTTCTCAGCTTGATTTCTCCCAATGTTTTGGATTGAATAATTCCAGTCACATGCCCAAGGCCAGCTTTGAGGGTTAGAAATAGCAAGGAGAGAGTTGTAGAACCAAAAGGTTCAGTTTACTTCCAAAAGCATCAGACCCCTGAAAGTCTTGTCACTAAAACAAAGTTTTTGATCCCTGGTGGCGCAGTGGTTAGAATGCAGTATTGCAGGCAAACTTTGTCCACAGCCTGGAGTTCGATCCTGATGGAGTTCATGGTTGATTCAGCCTTCCATCCTTCCGAGGTCAATAGAATGAGGACCCAGATTATTGGGGGCAATATGTCGTCATTGTAAACCACCCAGAGAGTTCTGTAAAGCACTATGGGGCAGTATATAAGTTTAAGTGCTATTGCTATTTATATGACAAATGGGGAAAATTACCAAGTCTAATAATAATGATAACTGCAACTAGTTAAATAAACATTTATTGCATTTATGTTTAAATTAAACTGGATTTATTTATGAAACAAATTTAGATGGCTAACCAACAAATGTGCAATGACATTAGATTAATACCCAAGATTATGTTGTGAACTTTATGGCAGATCAGGGATTTGAACCTGGATCTTCCTGATTTTGATATAATGTGCTATCTTACCATTCCCATCTGTTTTAAAAACTGTCCCAAATTAAGCTGCCTTAGTATATATTAGCTCTTTCCATGCTGCTACCTTTCAAAGTATCCAACTGCAATTTTCATAATTCTCAACTATTGAAGACTTTGGCCATAATTCCAACCAGCACATCTGGACAATTGAGGAAAGCTGGAACTACTTACCATGCAACAAGCTGTATGTTAAGATGTACTTTGTGATACTTTTGGGAAAAGGGCTAATTCGAGGAGTTGGGGCCTATGGGAGGTATTGGGCTAAGGGATAGACAAAGCATCTGGAATAAGGGAGAATGAAATATGTTATTGTTGTTTTTCCATAGTACCTGGAATGAACTAGTTGCTTCCAGTCCTCTCACTTTCATTATACAGGTAATCCTTGACTTACAACAGTTCATTTAGTGACTGTTAAGTTACAATGGCACTGAAAAAAGTGACTTATGACCATTTTTGAAACTTACGACCGTTGCAGCATTCCCATGGTCACATGATCAAAATTTAGACACTTGGCAACTGACTCATATTTGGAGTGTCACAGGGTCATGTGATCACCTTTTGTGAACTTCTCTCAAGGAAAGTCAATGGGGAAGCCTGATTCACTTAATCATGTTACTAGAGAAATGTTGGGCTCAATTATGGTCGTAAGTCAAGGACTACCTGTATTAATAAGGGAGGTATCTAACATAGGTTTTTTTGAATAACATTTGCTGAAGAAGTCATGAGAATTTCAGAAGATACCCACAAAGCTGTCAAGCTGCACTTGTCTCCTTTTCACTGGAATAGATTCAATTATGAGAACGTTCTTGCTACTCCGGAATCCTTGGGTGTTTGGAATTCCATTTCTTATCATGCAAGGTAAATTTAATTGGAAATAACACAATGTTCTTTTGTGGAGGAGGAAGAGATATTTTCACCCTCAGGGGCAAAAGGAGTGCCTGTGATCTAGGACTGTACTTCTTACTTTTAGTAGTATATCTCAAAAATCAGCAGGACTGGATCATAGGGATGTTACAAAAGAAGAAAAACAAGGCAACTCGTCATGGCGCCTTGGAATATGGAAAATTCCAAGAATAGTTTGGCTTCCATGTTGAGAAAAAGAGTTGCTTTTGGCCAGAAATGAAACTCAATAAAACCAAGGAATTGTCCACGCCACGTCTCTTCTTTAAAGAAGCAAAATTCTATCTTCTCTTGGACCCCATTGTGGGTAAAATTCAATATGATAAGGGAAGATTTATGTCATGCTTGGTCTTCCTTTCAGATCATAGGAGCCAGAGGATTTATTAGCTCCATTTACAGGCAGGCTTTCTTCCTACATCAGATCCAGAGAAAATGTCACAGCCACAAAAGGAAGGAAGAAGAGGAAAGGGTGGTAGAAGGAGTACATACTGTCTTGGGGATAGGAACAAAAGAAAGTTATATTGCTTCTCATTAAAGGCAGGGTGTTGATGAAGGAGAGAGCTGAGTTGTAACATATTCCTCAGAGCTTTGCTCCCAAAATTATCCTCATCTGCAATTCATTG
>NW_015388044.1:290808-292408 GCF_001527695.2 Protobothrops mucrosquamatus
TATCTATCTATCTATCTATCTATCTATCTATCTATCTATCTATCTATCTATCTATCTATCTATCTATCTATCTATCTATCTATCTATCTATCTATCTATCTATCTATCTACTGTATCTATCATCTCTCTCTCTCTCCATCCTATACTGAATCAATATGAAACAATGCAATCAACCGCATTCTATTATTTTTTTATTAATTTGATTGGCATTTCAAATCTATTTCAGTGAAAGGATTTTCCCCATGGCTTTGCCTAATTTTGGGGCACATGCAGTGGTGGGATTCAGCCGGTTCGCACCAGTTCGGCAGAACCGGTAGCTAATTTTTTATTGCCCAGGCCCAGAATGAACTTCTGGAAGTGCCATCCAAACAGAGAACCGGTTGTTCACATATTTGAATCCCACCACTGGGCACATGGCACCCAGCACACCATCTAATATCAACTGCAATCCTCATCCTGAAAATACATGTACTCCCTTATCCCAAAAGTGCTTTTCCAAAAGGCAACTAGGCTTTCTTGTTTTTTTCCCTTGAAAACGTTTCGCTTCTCATCTAAGAAGCTTCTTCAGTTCTTGGATGAGAAGCAAAATGTTTTCAAGGATAAAACCAAAAAAATTCAGTTACCTTTTGGAAAAGCCCCTTTTGGGACAACCATGATCTGGATCAGGGGTAGTCATCCTTGGCTCTTTTATGACTCGCGGACTTCAATTCCCAGAATTCCTGAGCCAGCTTAGCTGGCTCAGGAATTCTGGGAGTTGAAGTCCACGAGTCATAAAAGAGCCAAGGTTGACTACCCCTGATCTGGATGATTGAGAATCTCCACAGACATTTGTACTCCTTTGCTATGAACTGTAGTTTCCAAATTCCGATGGTTGCTTAGCACAATATGCCACAAAGAATCTGATTTTGCCAACAGGCCTGGAAAACCCAGAGTGGCCTGGAGTCCATCAAGTGGCTTGTTTGATTGATTGTTGTCACCATGTGGCTGTGAGGGAGGATATAATTGTTTTTACTATTTGTATATTGGTTTTTTTATATTTTTTGTAAGCCACCCAGAGTCACTGAGAGTGAGTGAGAAACCCTATAAATAAATAAAATTTTAAAAAATGGTAAGGAAAAAACCAAACAAATCCATATTATGGCCTACCAATATTTCACCTTAATTTCTCTTACAAATTAGTACATTAATAAAATTAATACATTGATATGCAGTTCCATACAATTCATCAAACCTGCAACCTCATGGTATCTTCTCCATACAAATGAATATACAATGTACATCCATATTTTCAACTAGAAAACTTTTTTTTTTTACATTTTTCCATAAATAACCAAGAGGACATCATCTACCCTCCCTGCTCAAGGTTGATCCATTTGCCAAACATTCAAGTGATTCTAACAGATTTATTTATTTATTTATTTATTTATATTTAAACTTCTATGCCGCCCTTCTCCCCAGAGGGACTCAGGGCGGCTCACAGCATGTTAAAAAACAACACAAAAAAAAACATTTCCCCTATAAAACCAATTAAAAAGCAAATATATTAATAGCTGTGTCATATTTAAAATCTTTGAAAATTTTTAAAAATTATTCCCTATTT
>NW_015388044.1:295005-301077 GCF_001527695.2 Protobothrops mucrosquamatus
CCCCTTCTACACCGCAACCCTCAGACATGGCTGGTCCTGACCTAAGGTGATCCTCCCCCCTCCCAACCACCCTTGATCCCCCTAAAAATTTATTAAAACACCCCTTTAAAAAGAATCTTAATTTGGCCATTTTAAGTGATTTTCTATTGGCACCCGCAGCATGCCACCTCTCGGGGTTCCAAACCCCATCCTATTTACTGCTCTTATCACGTTCACCAAGCCACCTTCTATTCCAGATTCATACAAGGAATTCCATAGTTCAAGTTCATTCGCTTTATTCTAAGGCTAAGCTTTCTCTAAATCAGCAAACACACAATAAACTTTTTTCACATTTGTACATTTCTCAAGGACTAGCTGAAAAGCAAAACTTGGATCTGCACACTCCTGCCTGGAATAAGGCCATGTTGTGTTTCCCAAATTTTGCTCGTTGTCATCTCATATGTTTTTGTTCAAATTCTGGCAAACATCTTCCCAAGCACACTTAATTTATTCCCCTGTAATTTTTGTATTCACTCCTGCCACCTTTTTCTTTGTGTAAGAGAACAATAACAGCATTTCTTTAGTAGTCAGGCACTGATGCAACCTTCATGCTGTACTGCATATGCATGAAACACAGCTGTTCCATAAGCAAATCACATTCACAATTTAAAATTTTCCAGTTGCAGTTTTCACCTGCAGCCTTTCCATTTTTCGACAAGGATTTTTACATCATTTTCTACTTCTTTTTAATTTGGTTTGTGGTAAAAACAATTTCATGCTTTTTTTTGTTCCCATGTAGATCTCTAAAACTTACTAATCCTTTTTAAAATTCAATTCCATTATTGTTTAACCCTCTTCATCCACTTTTTAACCATTTTTTAATTCCCGTCAAATACTGCTCTGTGTATTCTCTTTTAATCTTAACCATTGCTTGCTCTCGTTGCATAGAATGTCTTGCAACATTTTCCCCCGCTGTTAAAAATATTATTAATTTATTTAAAAGACTTTTATGGCTATCTGCCTTAGAACCACAACTCCGAGTGGCTTACAACCATTAGCAAGAGCAGTAGCACTTAGTTTTATATACTGCTTCATAGTGCTTTACAGCCCTCTCTAAACAGGTTACAGAGTCAGCCTATTGCCCCCAACAATCTGGGTCCTCGTTTTTTACCAACCTTGGAAGGATGGAAGGCTGAGTCAACCTTGAGCTGGTCAGGATCGAACTGCTGGCAGTCGGCAGAATTAGTTTGCAATACTGCATTCTAACTACTACGCCACCAAGGCTCTTAACAATATTCATTAACAAGATTATTGTTGTTCCAAGTCTCATTCTTTGCAGCAGTCATTTTCTGATATGGATTTCCTCTCTCCACAACCTCTTCTACTTCCCCAATCATCCTTTTTCATACTGTCCATTAGTATATCTCCACACACACTTCTATGGCACTCAGTATTTGCTTTTCATTGTTCTCTCAGTAGCTTCTGCAACATCTGACGGTTCTTTATAGTGAGCTGGACGTAGGACATGGACTTCAAGTATACGCTGTTTCTAAATAAATGGTAATAAGAATAAGGACAGCCTGTATTTGAAGTCCATGTCCTACATCCAGCTCCCTCTGAAGAACCATAAGAAGAAAGATGAAAAAGTAGACGCTTTGAAGGACACCAGGCTGAAACACAGTGGCCACTTGACTACAGTTTTCCCACAGCAATCAGACATATTGGCCTTTTCTTAAAACATGTTTGGGCCAATGGAGAGAGTAATAAATGTATGAAAACCAAAAAAGGCTTAATTGGTTTAGTCTACTAGTCTTGATGGTGAGCGTTAAATCCAAACCCAAATTATCTCAGTCATAAATAGGACCGAAGATCAATTAGATCAATCAGGTCAATGATGACCCCATTGGCCTTAGCATTTGCTACCAGAACTCCAGTAAGATTTGGCTGATTAGTGACTGCAATAAGCATATTGTAGGAATTAAGCAATTATATTTTAATGTAAGCAATTTGCTTAAATGTGCATTTCACGTATAAACTATCTTAATATTTTCCATATCTTGGATTTCAGAAAAACTAGATGACATTACAATAGAATTTTAATTAATTGTCATTAGCTAGCGTTTCATGATGAAACGTTAGCTAGTGCTACCTATATAATAACAATAACAATAATAAAGTTGGAAGGGACCTTGGAGGTCATCGAGTCCAACCCCCTGCTCAGGCAGGAAACCCTACACCATTTCAGACAAATGGCTGTTCAGTCTCTTCTTAAAAACTTCCAGTGTTGGAGCATTCACCGCTTCTGGGGGCAGGTTGTTCCACTGGTTAATTGTTCTAAGTGTCAGGAAGTTTCTCCTTAGTTTTAGGTTGCTTCTCTCCTTGATTAGTTTCCATCCGTTGCTTCTTGTCCTGCCTTCAGGCGCTTTGGAGAATAGCTTGACTCCCTCTTCTTTGGGGCAGCCCCTGAGATATTGGAACACTGCTATCAGGTCCCCCCTCGTCCTTCTCTTCACTAAACTAGACATACCCAATTCCAGCAACCGTTCCTTATATGTTTTAGCCTCCAGTCCTCTAATCATCTTTGTTACTCTTCTCTGTACTCTTTCTAGAGTCTCAGAATCTTTTTTACATCGTGGTGACAAAAACTGGATGCAGTATTCCAAGTGTGGCCTTACCAAGACATTGTAAAGTGGTATCAATACTTCATGTGATCTTGATTCTATCCCTCTGTTAATGCAGCCTAGCACTGTGTTGGCTTTTTTGGCAGCTGCAGCACACTGCTGGCTCATATTTAAATGATTGTCCACTAGGATCCCTCTCACAGTTACTACTATTGAGCAAGGTACCCCCTATACTATACCTGTACATTTGGTCTTTCTTGCCTAAATGTAGAACCTTACTAAATGTAGAACCTAATATGGGCTGCTTCTTTAAAAACCTCTAATCTTGGTTGTCAGCTAGTGATCATCTAGATTTTTATAGCTATACATTAGCAAGATGGCACAAAAGGTATGTCTATGGGAACTCTACAGTAGAAAACAATTTCATACCCAATCAAAGGTGCAACTGGTATTGTGATATAATTCCACTGTTCCTCCTCCTTCCAAACTATTATTCATTGCATATTTCTTCTGAAATGTTTTGGCTGAAGTCTTGAAAAACAAACATGGTATGATAATCATCCTTTGATGTCTTGCCTTCTAACCAATTTTTCATCCCCACTCCCAAGAAGGCATACTCTTATATTCGTTCTGGTCTTATTTCTATGCATGTATTTATTATATGAATCATAGCCTCCCCTTCTCATGTACGACTTTGAGCAATGGTATGCAGTTACTTTGGAAATGTGACTTTTATGGGTTTTATGAAGCAATTCCATTCAAAGTTAGATGATTGGTTAATCTACCTATATTTATCCACAAACCTACTCTAGCTTTCTTTAAGTTGGTGTTTTTCTAAATATCTTCAACAAATATCTTCAAATATCTTTTTTTTTAGTGGTGGGGGTTTTATGGTGAAGTCCAGGAAAAAACAAAGTTGAGAAAGATTTATCTCTTGATGCCCATGTTTAGCGTGGCTTCAACATTGCTGCTTTAATAATTGGAGATATAAATTTCAACACATGAAGTGTATACATATCTGTTTTACTACTCATTTGGAACCTAAAATTTAATTGAAAATCAGTCTTCTTTTTGTCTTTTCAATGGGGTTATGGATTACCTAATTCTGGCACTAAGCAGTAGTGAAGAATGAGACTGTGATAAGTTTTTGTTAAGTATTTTTCACTTGAAAAGTACTATATAAATAATAAATTGAATCACTCTATAAAGATATTTCAGGCTGGCAGCTAATTCTCTTATTTCTTCACCTTTACTCTGATTTCAAATTTATCTTAGTATCATCTTATTACTTGTTTACTTTCTTGATTTAAGACTATGGAAAATCTGTCTTTCCCCTATCAGCATGGCTATCCAACCCTAATGTGTGAAAGCACCTAGTTTATGTTCTCCCTGACCATGTTCCCCGTTCATAACTTTAAAGCGCTGCTTTACAAGAATGGAATAAAAAGTTGTGTGAATTTTTCATGAACTTAAACTGAGGGTTCAAACTATTATGCAGTTGGACCCAAGGGCTTTCACACATATTGGATTTTGTTGTCAATATTTGAGGTTCTCTAGGACACCAGTATCCCTAAATGAGGTTTAAGGGTTAGATGAAGAAAACCTATCAAGGTAATGATTTAGAAGCTAACCAGCTGATGTAAGATGTATGATGTAATGATGGGAATGACTCAGCAGGGTCTATGTCCCTTTAAGAGCCAGCTGGGTCTGTGTCCCTTTAAGACCCTTTGTATAAGGCTGCTGTGTTCTCTCTCTTCTGTTTCCTGCTGTAACTGCTGTGTGTTGGAGACTGCTGTATTAACACATGTATGTATATTGTTCCTGGTGTATGATATTGTAGATAATGTATGATAAATCATCATTTAATGTAGACCACTGTTTACTATGTTTACTCCTGGCTATCTCAGCGCAATGTGCATGCTCTGACAAAACCCAATGCAGACTAAGAACCTGGTATAAAATACTAAAGGAGCACCATTATAGGCAATTGGGTTTCTTTTAGATATTTGGCTGTTGAAGTTTATTTCTACAGAAGGCTGAAGAAAACCAGAGCTCTGAATATCAGTCTCAGATTAGCATAGCCCTTGAGTGTGGAAAGATCCTGAGACAAAAGTGTTTCTAAGCTGAAGCCTACTTGCAGATTTATTTAAAGACTTAGTAGATTCTTGAAATGATTCTGTCACTAGATTGCTCCATTCTCAAAGTTATAAGATTTCTGTTGATGTTGGCCCATGGAATTTCCTTAGCTATTGTCCCAGAGAAACACAGAAGTTATGCCAATGAAAAAAGCATGCAAAAATAGTCTCTCTGTACTAAAATAATTCCTAAAAGAGTCATTCTTGACTGGCTTAAAGCATGCCAAGTTTTTTTTGTATCATTCTGAGTAAGGCTTCAATCATACATGAAGTTCCATAAAGCTTAGTGGGCCTCATAAGCAGGGATGGTTCTTTTGGCCTGAACTGCATCTAGTGAGAAGTCTGGGACAGTACGTAAGTTGTGGAAAAGTTTCTTAAAGTTTAGACCAACTTTCTCCAACTTGGCATCCCTTAGATGTATTATATCTCAGAATTACCAGAGATATTAGTCTGATATATCCACTTTGGGAATGAAAGATATTAACATTTTGCAAGACGAGACTCTGAAGAATCAGCCAAATAGCAGCAGGGAGAGAATTCAAGATTATAAAATTTCATACTGAGTAGAAGTTTCCTCTTTTTCTACTTCCCCAAATTCTTGCAGTCTGGCACCTTGGATCATTCAGACACCCCTCACCCACCCCCCAAAAAAAGAAAATTGGTCTCTATTTCTACTCCAGTTACTGTCAAAGCCTCAACAATCTTAAGGGAATATCCAGCAACAGTGGGTGTTGTTTTTGACTTCATCCAGTTCAGCTGAAACATGGTTAGCTCCATCAAGGTGATGATTTGATGGAGCCAATCATGATTACTGGAGTCAACTCAATTACTAGTCACACATTATTTTCCTCCAAAGAGCTCAAGAGGATACCTAGTTTCCTCATTTTTAAAAATCTTTATTACATCGGAGATCCAGTCTAAAATAAGGTCATCTAATGAGCTTCATTGTTGATGAGGGTTTTAGGCTTCTGTAGCCTTACAACTTTCTACCTATTATACCTCATAGACTGAAATGGCAACAGAGAGATGGGGCAAATGTCCTTTCCTTCTCCATTTGTGTAGATTGGGCTGTTATGCAAATCACTGTTAATTTAAGAGACATTGAATCGCAGATTCAAAGCTTCCTGGATTGCTTTATTTAAAACCCAGAATTGGCAAATCATGCCCCCCCAATGATTGGATTTAAATTCCAAATGATTGGACTTCAGTTCCAATCTCATGCTGGAAACCATCCTCAGAATGTAGAGAGAAATTCCCTGAGGAATTTGGTCCCGGTGATTAGATTAGATTAAATTAGATTAGATTAGATTGGATTGGATTGGATTGGATTGGATTGG
>NW_015388044.1:302404-306574 GCF_001527695.2 Protobothrops mucrosquamatus
TCTGGAACGAACTACCCCCCGAGATCCGGATGATTCCGGATCTCCTTACTTTCCGCCGCGCCCTCAAGACATGGCTTTTCCAACAAGCGGGCCTGGCCTAGGGAGGATTTTAAATTGGGTTTCTTAGAAATTTTAATTACCACAACTCTAAAATATTGGTTTTAATTTGGTTTTATTCGGTGGGGTTTGTGGGTTTGTTCTTGTTTTTAAAAAATGTTGTGAGCCGCCCTGAGTCCTTCGGGAGAAGGGCGGGATACAAATTGAATAAAATGAAATGAAAATGAAATGAAATGAAATTTGTATTGTCTACATCTAGCCATCATTATTGCAGCCACTGATTAATTTAACCAGTTTGTCTAATCTCTTTTTAAAGCATCCATCCTAGGCAGGAAATACTATATAGTTTAGCTACACTGAAGAGGTTTGACTTCATGTGTTCTCATGATACAAGAGAGTAAGAAAAACTCTATAGAATTTGAGAACATGGGTTGTGCTTTCTGTGGCATCCATATAACAGAGGCTGTACTACAGGGGTTATGCACTGATGGACTGGAGTAAGACATATTCATGGACTAGTCCATACATGACAAGTTTGGTGTATATTCTTTCCAATTAATGTAGAAACAGGCACATTTGTGGGAAAAGTTAAAAAAAATTAGGATGGTAGTTGTGATAACATGATTAAAACTTTGTTCGTGTTTATGTGATGCACAAAAAAGGACAGGGCTTTGATTATATGGTCGTGGATCCATCTTGATTTCCCCCCAAAATGTCCCTGCACAAAGAGTAATTGAACAAATGCGCACTTTCTGGATCCAAATCTTGATTTTCTTAACAGGCAGGCGCTTTAAAAAATGCTTGGAATTTCTCTCTACCATGATCCCTCACCCGATTTCTTTGTTCCAAGCCCCCTCTCTCTAGAGAGTAAGAAATGAAATGATATATTTTCAGAAAATAATCAAGTCACAACGCATTAATATGACATTTCTAAGCAGTTTCTTGCTTTTCATGTAACCTGACCATTATGGCAGACATAAAAGGCTGTGGGGTATTATTCTGACTTGCAAAACTTGGAAAGTTTTGTTTGAATAGGTGTGTGAATTTGTGTGTGCGCATTATTTCAAATCTGAGGAGCTCCTTGGCATAAAAATGTGTGGCTTTTAAGAAAGGCTTTCTGTATCTGAAAAATATGGGCTCACTAGAGGTTCTTGGCTAACTTCTGTAAATATGGGCTGCTCATCTCAGAAGGCTTCGGAGGATGTTGAAGAAACGTTACAAATATGTGTTTTACATGGGTCTAAAGGGATATAATGTGGATTAGTGGAATCTGGAAAGGCTTGGTTTCCTTTTCTTATACATTCATTGCATTTTGAACTGCATATCAGCACTAGCCCTCTGAGGGGGTATGCCTGTTTATTAAACCTAGAATTGCTATATGGTGTAGCATAAAAGTACCAAATGTACAATATTAAAATATAATATGTAATTAATCAGCATCATTTTTCAAAAGTAAGAATCTCCTCTATAAGAGTGATCATGATAAAATTTCACAAGAATGTTTGTTTGTTTGTTTGTTTATTATCCTGTTGCTGCTGTGGGGCAGGGTGAGCTCCCATCACACACTCCAGCTCCTGCCAAACCAGCAGTTTGAAAGTGGGAGACCGCAGGTAGACTAATAGGCATCATTTCATTGGGCACCTTCAAAGGGACACGAAAGGAGACCCTAGTGGGTGTCTCCTGGGCAATGATGTTATCGCCAGCAAAGACTTTCGCCACACAACACTTCAGTGCTTCCGACGCAGAAAAAAAAATCCTGCCTTTATTAATTTTATAAATGACTGAAGGAAGTGAGCATACCTAATACTCTTTCCTGGCAGGAAGGCAGGACTAGAACTCACAGCCTCCTGGTTTTCTAGTTGGGTGCCTTATTCCTCAAAATGACTGTGAAAAAAATTGTACTTTTTTTTTTGTCCAAAGGGCTATAATATAGATGTCAGGTGTATTTTCTTCTTCTTCTTCTTGTGCCATATATTGGCGATCATGTTGGCGATCATGTTTTTATCAGCAGCCGTACGAAAAAGTGCTGCTGAGTTTTGTCCAAACCAATCCCTTAGATTTTGAAGCCACGATGTTCTTCTTCTGCCTGGACTTCGTTTGCCTTCAATCTTTCCCTGGAGAATTAAATGGAGTATGCCGTATTTTTCTGGGTGTCGCATCACATGTCCGAAATATTCTAATTTTTGTTTTTTAATTGTTTTGATGATTTTCCTTGGCTTCCCCAGGCGGCTTATCACCTCCTCATTTCTGATCTTGTCAACCCAGCTTATATGTAACAGCCGCCTGTAAATCCACATTTCAAATGCTTCTAGTCTCTTCAGGTGGCCTTCTGTCAGAGACCAACTCTCTACTCCAGATAAGCAGCAGCCCTTTGATTCATGGATCAACCGCCTATTAGATCTATATATCACTGTGGGCTTGGCAAGCTATGACTAGACTGCACGAAGCACTTTGGAAGGGACCCATATTAGCTGGCTGCTTAACACACTCTGACATTCTACTTTCTTAGCTGCCATGAGATTTCAACATGTTGGAGCATTGTTTTGGTCTAACTTGTGTAGGGGTGTCTCTCTGTGTGTGTTCATATAACATGGAGAGTCCCTTCAAAGAAGTGTGTTGCACTCAAAGAGAACACAGCGTGTTGATATTTTAAGTAACAGGCTCAGACAATCATTTTGGGCAAAGGGCTTCCTCTCTCGGTGCTTCAATACAGGTAGTCCTTGAGTTACAACCACAACTGAGCCCAAAATTTATGTTGCTAAGTGAAACGGTTAAGAGAGTTTGCCCCATTTTACGACTTTCCCCCCCACAGTTGTTAAGTGAATCATTGCATTTGTTAAGTTGGTAACACGGTTGTTAAGTGAATCTGGCTTCCCCATTGACTTTGTTTGTCAGAAGGTGGATCACATGGCCCCAGGATACTGCAGCCATCATAAATATGAACCAATTGCCAAGCATCCAAATACAGATCATGTGACCATGGGGATGCTGCAAAGGTCATCAGTGTGAAAAACGGGTCATAAGTCACTATGTTCAGTGCCATTCTAACTTCGAACAATCACTAAATGAACTGTTGTAAGTGGAGGACCACCTATACTCCTCATTCTGATGAACCTTTAGCTGCATTTAGAGACGTACAAAAAGCAACCCCAGATTTCAGTGGGAACAAACTGGTGTCATTCATCAAGCTAGTGCCAATCAATAGAGTCTGCAAATAAACAACATTTGAATAATCAGCCACACATTAGACAAGGATGCATCCAGACAACAGAGCATACATGAGAAAGTTGAAAAGAAAAGGTTGTATAAGAGAATACTTGCATTCAAAATACTTGTAGTGAAAAACTAGCATTTATAAAATGGTTTGAAATAACGGCTACACATAAGCAGCATTTAATGAAGGTAGAATTGAAACAGTTTATATTAGCTACGTTAGCTATGTTATATTTATAATGTATTCAAAATCTTTGTGTATTGCAGAATGTTGCATGCCAGTGCAGATAGTCCTTAACTTATAACTGTTTGTTTGGCACTGAAAAGAGTGACTTGCAACTGGTCGTTGTACCTTCCACCATTGCAGCATCTCCAGGATCATGTGATTGCAACCTTACCAGCCGGGTTCTGACAAGCAAAGTCAATGGTGGAAGCTGGATTCGTTTAACAACCACATGATTCAGTTAATCATTGCAGTGATTCACTTAACAATGATGGCGAAAAAGGTCATAAAGTCCTGTGCAACTCACTTAGCAACCACCTTGCTTAGAATGGAAATCTGGACCCAATTGTGGTTGCAAATCGAGGACAACCTCTATAGATTTCCACTCAGTTTAAGTGTGTGCTGCCCCACTCCCTCCCCTTTCTCACACACACAGGTACAGCAAGAGTTCTACAGGTGTTTATTCAAATTCCCCAAACAGATCTTCAGAAAGCACCCCAATTGTGCAGGTTCGGATTCCGAACTCAGCACAGCAAGAGTCACTGGGTAACCGAGTCCAACAGACACACACAAAATCCAGGAAAGTAGGCCACGAGTCAAACAGGTCAGGATTTACGGCACAAGCACACAAGGCACGGAACTGGGCACAGTGCTCCAGCCGTGCTCAAGTCCTGGGG
>NW_015388044.1:308185-309413 GCF_001527695.2 Protobothrops mucrosquamatus
AAAAAACATAGGGTGGAAACCAGAGTAGCTATTTAGGAGAGATACTGACAAAACAACCTGTTGGAAGTTACCCTCCCTTGTAGCAACTTCTTCCACCTGGCAGCTGAGAGAGCTGTTTTGGGAAGAATTCTTTCTGTGTTCTGCAGCCAATTCCGGCACGCCCCAGGGACTGGAAAACTGAGAACTGCTGGCTTTGCTATGGGCCCAACAATATCATTATTATAATGATCTGTGGCAGCAGACGCCAAGGCTTAACTTTCTGCAGAGAAACAATGGCAGCTATTGAGCATTAATGATTGGCTCTGTGCTTGCCTGCCTGCCTAAAAGGAGGTCAGAAAGGGACAGGCAGAGCAAAGAAGGAAAAGAACTGGAGCCAAGACACTCTATGGCAATATTTCTTAATCTTGGCAACTGGCTGGAGAATTCTGGGAGTTGAAGTCCACAGCTCTTAAAGTTGCCAAGACTGAGAAACACTGCTCTACGGAGGCAAGGAAGAGAGAACAGCCCGGTTTGATTCTAGGCTGCCGTAAGTGCAATACTTAACAAACTGGTGTATGACTTGAAAAGTCCAAGTTCAAGCCCTTTTTTCTCAGCTTATAGGGCAGCCATCTTCTAGGCTGCTGACTATTTCTCTGCTCTTGAGTTGTCTCTGTTTTGGCAAGCACCAGCTGTCTTTGTAAAAGGGAAGGAAGGAAGGAAGGAAGGAAGGAAGGAAGGAAGGAAGGAAGGAAGGACAAATGGGCAGAAGACAGACTTTGGCAATAATATCAATACTGGGCCACAGGCTCCACTATTTGCTGAACATGCTAACTGCTGGCGTGAGGCCTAGCTCTCTACAAGTTTGTTTCTATTTATAATGAGGTTTTATTTCAGTGCTTTTCTCAAGGCAATACATTTAAAAAGAGAATAGAACTAGAATTATTCTCATGGTTTAGGATTAATAGTCCTTTGTGATTTTAGGCTAATGATTCCCATAGTAAGTGCATGGCACTTCAGTGGACAGATGTCAAGAATAAGGCAGTATCATAGACAAACGTATCATGCTGGTTGGTCCCACCTTCGCATGCCTCTATCAATGATATCCCATGACAATAAATACTCAGTGAATTCACCCATCCAGAAGTATGCACACCAGATGCCTTCCCTCATGCCTTGTGAAGTAATCTCTGATGTTCACCCAAAAGAACATTTCTAGTCCTATGTTTTACTGACTAGAGGGATAGTGAAA
>NW_015388044.1:311464-322394 GCF_001527695.2 Protobothrops mucrosquamatus
TAAAGTTGCTGAGGTTGAAAAACACTGCGCTAAGTAAGAGAATGTTTAGGTTGCCAACACGTTACGGAATAACAGACTGCTGTAATCCTATTTTAGCCTGGCTTAAGGTATTGTGTGAATCCTTTTCGGGACTTTGCAGAAAAGTATTTCTGCAGTTGTGCTCTTCTCGGAGAACTTATGGAGGACAGTGTGTTTCTAAACTTTTCTGTGAAATTTGGGTTCAGCTAAATGTCTTCTCTTTCCAAATAAAACTTTGGGCAAAGGTTTTCCCCTAATTATGACTACAATTTTGCCCTCTGGAATTCTTCTCAATTCCAAGAGGAAAGTTGCTCAACAGAAAGCTTTTAAGTCTTCACTCCTTGTATGGTAACAAGAATTTATTTTACTGTTTCTCTTCCCTGACAGCCAAGAGAATTGCGCTTTCTGTTTACTGTAATGGAACAACTACAGTTATACCTTACAAGAAATTATCAACTCTGGGCTGCAATTTTCCTAAGCCTGAGCAGAAGGCTCTGTGGCATTTTGCTTAGCTGTTAAATTTGGCTCCTGCCAAAGCTCGGATATAGTCAAGCATTTTGTTAACCATAATAGGTAATGTGGACAACAGCCAGGGACTGCAGACCTTGGTCAGTGACTTATTGTTTATAAGTGCATTTTAACATTTCCTTCACTCACTCATTTTCTTTAATCACATCTACAGGCTTGTTCTACAGGGCAGAGGGAGAGGGGTAGTCTTGTTAAAGCCAATTTACTGGCTCAGTGGCCCATTTAGAAAAATGAAAGCAAGTAATTGAAAGTGGTGGATGACACGGTTGCACGAAGCCTGAATAAGCGCAGTCTACTTGCCAAGGAGGTTAAAACATTTTGTACATGGTTAGAGAAACCTCTAGGGTATTTTAGGATACATTTATCAGGCTGAGATTGGGAAAGAAAAGAGATTTTGGCATTGACATAAATTAAACTGGGAGGGGGAAAAACAAACCAAAGGAGAGATCCAGCTGAGATTTACAATCTGATGCAGTGATATCCATCAATGTTTCCATATGGTTATTATTTTTTATTTATCTTAATTAAGGAACAACAAAATCTCTGGTCCCAGAACTACATGCGGAAGCTCAACCTTTAGCTACAGACATCAAAGCTCCCCCAAAACCTGCTTCTGAAATCTAATGCATAATGCACTCTATACATTGCCTTATATTAAGTTAACTAAACTTAACTAATTTGTGCTTAGCAGTGCTCCAAAAGAAACAGTGCGAATACAGTTGGGTAGTGTTTCAGCTTGAGGTCTGAGGGCCCCATTCTTTCAGAATGACCAGAGGGCCAGTTTTACCATGCCTCTCTCCAAGCCAACGATCTGTTATCCAACATAAAAAGCAACTCACAAAGGCAGGAAATGGGATACTAGCTCAAGCACAGACAGTCCTGCTCTCATATTGACCTTCCTTTCCTCTTTCCTCTGCTTCACCAGCCCCAGGGAGGAACAGTGTGGATACTTGTAGGGTGGCACCAGAAGCACCGAAAAGGACAAAAGAAGTGAGGCCAATAAGCCTTTAAGGGGTCAGACCTATTTTTTCTGTTGAGCTCCCTGTATTTCTGTATCTCTGGATTTTCTGGATTTACCCCCAATTTGCTAATGAGCTTCTAGTCCAGGGATCTTCAAACTTGGCCCTTTTATGATTTGTGGACTTCAACTCCCAGAATTCCTCAGCCACGCTGGCTGAGGAATTCTGGGAGTTGAAGTCCACAAATCATAAAAGGGCCAAGTTTGAAGACCTCTGCTCCAGTCTGTTCATATTCCTAGATCAGTGTTTCTCAATCTCAATAACTTTAAGAACTGTGGAATGCTGGGAGTTGAAGTCCACAAATTTTAGAGTTGCTGGGGTTCAGAAACACTATCCTAGAGAGTACATATAATTTAGAACTAAATGCTGGCTAATCACAGCCTGAATATGAAATTCATTGTTTTCCCACTTTACACAATGTTATCATATATTGAAATTCCCAATCTGAAATATGGATGACTGGAGCTCATCGGAGATGACTGGAATATTAGGAGTCAGAACTAGAAAACTGTTCAGATGGTGAACTAGTCAGTTATGGGTCAATAATGTCAAATGGTTTCTATTTTTTAATAGTAGATTAAAGAAATCATTTGAATTTGCAAAAACTGGGTTTTTTTTTCAGAACTCCCAAATCTGGGTTAATTAGACCCAATCTTTGTGTTCCTGTAATATCTAATGTCTCAATAAATGGACAACTATTTGGATAATAACTATTTGTCAGAACTGGTATAGAGTTTCCTGCTTGAGCAGGGGGTTGACTGGAAGACCTCCAAGGTCCCTTCCAACACTATTATTCTCTCTGTTCTGTTAAATAAACCACAATACGGCTTGATGGGGCAACCTGGTTCATACAACATATTAAGATTGTGGTTGGTTTGCCTACAATATGCTGAATCACAACCTACCCAACTCTATTTCAAAACTCCATTATGCATATTTGTGAACCTAGCCATTTATAGTGTTCCTGTAGGGAGGAACTCAGCTTCCTGGAAATGGGCTTACAGAATCAGATCCCTTGCCTTTTGTACTTGTCCCTGCATATGGGATTTATGCCTTTCTCAAACAAGATACTCTATGGGAGTGAGTATCTGGAGCTTCTCAAGATAAGTTTGATTGAAAAAAAGAATTCTCCTATGCATGTTTCTCATGTTTGTAGCATGCAATCACTCACACAGTGTTCCTGAGAGTTCAATGGGCTTAAGGCTAGGGAGGGGAATTGCCTTTGGAAGGGTGGGGAAAATAGCACCCAAGAAGAAATATTTTGCTGGATTGTAGATATGCAAAATGAGGAATGCAAGGAGAAGAAAGGGACTAGATCAAGGTTAAAGGTTAAAGATCATTTGTGGCTTAAATGTGATTAGAGAACATTTATATCCCTAACCTTAACCTACACCTAGACCAATTTTTTGTGACATTCCTTTCCTCCCCCTGTAATCATTCTGGATCAAAGGCAGCACTTTTGACCCAGAACTTAGCACTTTTTGGATGTACTGGATCAGAAGTCAAGGAATTCTTGACTAACAAGGCCAAAAAGAATTTCAGCCCAGCTTACCAAGAGAGCACTGAGACAAAGAAGGAAGTCTTGGCTTATTCTTGACACTTCAAGCCCCAAAGGGTTCCCCTGTTGTTGTCCTTTACACCAGAGATCTTCAAATGTGGCCCTTTTATGACTTGTGGACTTCAACTCAACTCAACTCAACCAGATACGCTGGCTGAGGAATTCTGAGAGTTGAAGTCCACAAGTCATAAAAGGGCCAAGTTTGAAGACCCCTGCTCTACACTCTAAGAGAAATTGGGGCTAGTAGAAGGACATGGAACTTTTAAGAGGATCTTTTTAAAATTCATTTCCATGTGTTTATTGTGGCTTTTTGTTTGTTGGTTGCCATATTGGTTAAGGTGGACAACTTTATATATTTCTTAAACAAATAAATAACCACCAAATCACATTATGGCTTAGCAGAACATCTAATTCGTTTTGATTGCCTCTTGGATAAAATATGTATGCATCCTACAAGATCCAATTAAGTAGAGATTCTAGGATCTTGGGATCTTTGCAACTAGAGCTCACTCCTCCTCCTCCTCCTAAGAATAATAAGCATTAAAATTATTTGTTTGTTTTGATTTTGATATCCTGCTTTTTGTCTCAGAACTCAAGATGACATATACAATAGGTTACTCCATCCTATAATGTAATCTTCAGAAGAAATCTGAAGAATGTTGAGCTAAGCCAGGGGTGGGCAATTAAATTCCCTTGACCAGCCAGGCCTTTGATTCTAAATGTAATTTGGGCTTCACTGAAATCTATAAATAAATAAATAAATAAATAAATAAATAAATAAATAAATAAATAAATAAATAAATAAATAAATAAACAAACAAACAAACAAACAAACAAACAAACAAACAAACAAACAAACAAACAAACAAACAAACATATTTATTTATTTATTTATTTATTTATTTATTTATTTATTTATTTATTTATTTATTTATTTATTTATTTAAATGGAGTAGTGCAGAAGCCAGGCCTTTGATTCTAAATGTAATCCGGGCTTCACTGAAATCTATCTATCTATCTATCTATCTATCTATCTATCTATCTATCTATCTATCTATCTATCTATCTATCTATCTATCTATCTATCTATCTAATCTATTTATTTAAATGGACTAGCGCAGCAGCCAGGTAGTTCTTGAGAAAAAATTACGGTTTCGAAATAAATATGCAACACGTTTCATATGACAAAAGAGCAGTGCATACCATTATTTATGGTCTAGACTAGTAACATTTAGGTTTACCACTAACTAGAATTTATTTTAAGGAGGAGGAAAACGTTTGCAAAAAGGGACATGATTTATGTGGAAATATTTTTTTCTAACAGGTTTCCATAATAAATTGGTTTGGAGAGCAAAATGCCATCTGTTGCTCGTTATTTCCTAATGGTTGTCACACCCAATTAATTCATTGGCGTTGCTCATTAATTTGGGGGGGGTGTTACAAAAATGAGGACTGGGTTTAAATGTATATTTTTTGAATGTTTTTAGAGTTTAAACAGCTTGGTAAATCTGAAGCTTTGTTTGGGTTATAAGTTAATCTATTGCTTTCAAATGCAATTGTCCACTGGAGGAGAAAAGATTGGGGCAGCAAGCCATAAAGGCAAACACAGTCGTAATTCCCAAAATGTATATTTATTTATACAAGACATTTAGAAGCCATTTCCCTGCTAAGATATATTTACGACATTTTGAAACTATCCTATAGTTAAAACATTCTCCCAGCAGACGGAATTCTGTCTTCTTCTTGTCTTTCTCCTATATGTCAATAATAAGGTGGGACAAAGTGAAACTCTGATATGAGTGTAGTGCTAGCCAGCCTAACCAATCTACAGATCAAAGGCAATGATCACCTTTGTAGCTTATTATCCAGTTTCGGCCTTCAAATGCACCAGCAAATTTACCATATGTACTGATGGATAAGTCCATCCATGCATAAGCCAAATCCATTTTTGGGGTCTATTACAGCATCTAAAATTCTCAGCTTATCTGCAAGTAGATACAGTAGATCAGGGGTCTTCAAACTTGGCCCTTTTATGACTTGTGGACTTCAACTCCCAGAATTCCTCAGCCAGGCACGCTGGCTGAGGAATTCTGGGAGTTGAAGTCCACAAGTCACAAAAGGGCCAAGTTTGAAGACCCCTGCAGTAGATGCAGTTATTTCATTTCCAGTCCAGACATGAATCTGTGTTGCTGGAAATCTATCTTCAGATTCTCATATTCCTAGACAGAAGCAGTTTTCCCTTTAGTTCTAATCCAGATGCCCCCAAACTGGACAGCTTCCAGATATGCAAATTTCAACTTCCTGAATTCTTGGCAAAGACCATGCTGACTGAAGGATTCTGGGAACTGAAGTCCATGCATGCACGCTTATAGACAGACCAGGTTTATATGGCTGGCCTAATTGTGTACTTTCTGACTAGTATTTCATTAGTTGTACTTGTTTTAGTAAGTAAGAAAGAAGATCCTGGAAACCTGAAATGTGCTGGGCCCTGGCCTGGAAAAATGTGTGAGGTCCTCAATCCACATTTAATCTGTTTGTTGATGGTCTTTCATCCAGGGTGTGTTTCCTTGCTTGGCTGGGGGGGGGGCTAATATGGCATGGGTGCTACAATTTTTTTTTCTCTTTCCTATTTGCATTTGTCCTTGGAAAGTATTTGTTATTTTTGGCAGTCTCTGCAGTATTATTGGGAATTTACTAAGTTCCTTCAAAGCTTCTTTGTTCAGTTGTCGTTTAATTTACTCTATTTGCTTAAGGATTTTTCATTTCACCCAATACAACTTTAGGGAAAAAAGAAAGAAATAAATGGTTAGATAATTGGAAGCCTTCAAACTTAATCACCCAGGAGAAAGAACTGACTAAAAACAATTGTTAATATGTTTGTTTTCTTAAGGTCTTCTTGAAAAGACAACAGGAAGTGGGGAGATGGTTTGGAAAGGAGGTCATTGAAAGCTCACCTTGATTGTCCTTTTGCAAAACCAGGTGGGGCAAGAACAACCTACAGATCTGATTCATACCACTTTTGATAAAGTAGAATATTTGTAGCTCAGGGTTGGAATAAGGGCTCCTCAGTGGTCTCTGAGCTTCGCTGTTTTTATGCAGATATTTTTTTTTACCCAAACTAGCTTAAATTAATCAAATTAACAGTAAATGGTCCAATGAACTGCCACTGGGTCAGTTGAACTTCCAAGACCACTCCCAGTCCCACTGACACCGACGGGGCAAGCCACTAGAACAGTGGTGGCAAACCTATGGCACGAGTGCTAGAGGTGGTACTCGGAGTCCTCTCTGTGGGCACATGTGCCGTTGCCCCAGCCTCGCCTCCCCCCATGACCCCCTCCTCTTCAGCAGCCCGCCTGAAGGAGAGTCGCCCCTGAGCGTGGCCCACGCGGAGCAGCGCAGCCAAGGACATGGCAGCCAGGCAGTGTAGACAAGACTCTGCCCTCACACCCCATCGTGCACAGTTGATGCTGTAGGGCGTGACCGCCATAGCGCTGCTGGGCTGCCTGGGCAATCTGCGGTTGGCCCTGGAGGCGGTGAGTGGCCCTGCGGGCAGGCGGGACAGTGGATGGGGGGGCGGAGCCGGGGCGGGGCAGGGGGTGGAGCGGGGGGGAGGTTTTGGGCACTCGGTCTCTAAAAGGTTCGCCATCACTGCACTAGAATATAAATTGAGAGCAAACCTCACTCCTAATAGCACTGATGATATTATTTAGTTTGGGTAATGAAATATCTGCATAAAAACAACCAAGCTTAGAGAGCACCAAGGACCCGTCATTTCACCACTTTTCTGAGCAAGTGCTTAGGGAAATTTTAGAAGCAGCTCTTTGCAGGGTGATTATAGACTCAGTGCAAACGCAGCAAATAATTTTTGCATCTCAGTTTGGTATTCACGTCCTTCCACTATTTCCTTTAATTTAGATCAAAGGTCCCCAACCTTTAGGTGCCTCGTGGGACATCGAGAATTTTAAAACTTGCTGTGGATAAGGCTCCATCTTCCCATTTGGTTTTCCACCCAGCGTTGGTCTTTCAGTTGACTTCCAAGTACATTTTTAATGCTAAATGGCACAACCAAAGCCATTGGCAGACTGTGGTATGACAATATCTTCTGGGAAATTCCCTGAGGCATCACTGGGACTTCTGGAAATTAGAATTCAGTGAAATCTGGATTCTCCAATCCAGTTCCATGACTTGCAACAAGTCTAATTAAGCATTAGAAAGCCAAATACAAATCAGAATAACATAACAGAGTTGGAAGAGACCTTGGGGGTCTTCTAGCCCAACCCCTTGCTCAACCTATCCTTTCAGACAAGTGGTTGTCCAATCTCTTCTTAAAAACCTCCAGGGATGGAGCACTCACAACTTATGAAGGCAAGCTGTTCCACTTATTGTTATTGTTCTAACGGTCAGGAAATTTCTCCTTAGTCCTAGATTGGTTCTCTCCTTGATTAGTTTCCGTCATAGCTTCTGCCTTCATGTGCTCTGGAGAATAGATTGACCTGCTCTTCTTTCTGACAGCTCCTTAGATATTGGAACACTGTTGTCACAAGCAGTTTGCATTAAACACCCAGAAAATATGGAATAGGAGAAAGGAGGTTGGGAAAATTAGCAAGCCCTGTATAATAAATATGTCTCTACCTGACTGCCAGCAAGGAAACAGCACCATCATGAAAGAGATTCATGTTTTGATTTATTTTTGCTTGTACTTTTCAAACTATATTGCTGTAAAAATGATGAATGGATCTCCTTTCAAGGTCCATGACTTTGACCTGTGTCAGATGTGCAAGAATCCTGGTCTCCCCTAATGGCACTAGAAAGTTTTTTTAGAGTTTTGCTCATCCGAAAATGGAACAGACACTCTGAGCCAAAAAAAAAAAAAAAAAAGGCTGAGAGCTTGGACAAATTCCAGCCAAAATAACTTTGTTCCAGTGAAAACAGGAATCAGATGTATGGTCCCTCTGATAATCTAATAGCATAGTGCTATTTAGCCTACGTTAATTGCAGTGACATTAGACCCAAATTTTTGTGTGTGCAATTGCCTTAATGGTTACCATCCGTGACCTACAATGTCAGGAAGGAATATCACTTGTAGAAATGACTCGTGCAGAAGATGTTTTGGTAGATCTTGGTTATTCCTGAAGGTCATTCGAAAAAAAGCTAAACAACATTTGCATCTGTAATACCAACGAGAAGGGTGGTAAAAACAGATGTGACCTCTTCTATTTCTGTGTTGCGGTAAGAGGCGTATATTTGAGGACGTGCCTTGTCTTAGTGTTGGATATCCCTAAATAACTTTTTAATTCGGCATCCCCCAATCTTGTGCCCTCTAAATATACTGAACTTTGTTCCCATAATTTTCAGGCATGCAGAATGAACTTCCTTTCCCAGATCAGCAGGAAAATATCACATGTTAATTGACCCAGAGGAACCTAGAAGCTCCAGTACTATGAGAAGGAAAGAGTTGGACTTAAAAATATCGTCAAAACTAAAATGCCAAAGATTCCTTTAATGGGAGATCCTGCAACGGGGGCATAATATCAGTCTAAGGACCAAGCAAGTGAATAAACACATGCATGCATGGGAGTTATAAAAACTAAAAACTTTATGAAAACTGTTCTTTTCTTTTCCCTAAGAAAAATCAAAGACCTGTATGTTTTATCTGAAATGCTTGAGCTTATCTGAAATGCTTGAGATTAGAGTCTGCAAACTTGGCAACTCTAAGAATTGTGGACTTCAATCCCCAAGATTCCTCAGCCCACCATGCTGACTGGAGAATTCTGGGAGTTGAAGTCCACAACTCTTAAAATGGCCAGGTTTAGAGACCCCTGCTCTAAATGAAATACTGCATAAAGTACAGATAGTACTTGACTTATGACTACAATTGGGACTAGCAAGGTGGTTGTTAAGTGAACCACACCTGATTTTACAACCTTTTTGCTACAGATGCTAAGCAGATCAATGCAGATCAATTGTTAAGTGAATTGTGTGGTTATTAAGTGAATCCAGCTTCCCCCACTGACTTTTCTTGTTAGAAACTGGTTTGGAAGGTAACAAATGGTGATCACATTTGCATCCCTCATAAATCCATGCCAGTTGCTAAGCAACCAAATTTTGATCAAGTGACTATGAGGATGCTGCAGAGAATTAATGGTCCAATTTTACCCAGTAGAGCAGAGGTCTTCAAACTTGGCAATTTGAAGACTTGTGGACATCAACTTCCAGAATTCCTCAGCCAGCCAGGGCTGGCTGAGGAATTCTGGGAGTTGATGTCCACAAGTCTTCAAGTTGCCAAGTTTGAAGACCCCTGCAGTAGAGTGATGGTTGAGGGTGGGCTTGAATCTGGGTCTTAATTCTATTCTTTAACTAAATTCCTACCGTACACCACACTGTTGTACAAGTACAAAGAAACACGCATCACTCTTCTTCTTTGTATGAAATTCAACAGCAACATGATCTTCAAACCAGCTAAATATGCAGTGTAGAGACCCAACTGACATTAAGAGGATTGTGATCTTTTATCTTCATTGCCTCTCTTACCAGGAGGGGAGATGTAACATATTGTCACATACAGACTTCATTCCTCCAAGTTCTCAGAAAGAATGTCAAGCATTTCACCAAGCTCTTCAAGTGGATGGGAAAAAGTCAAAGGGGGATTTGGGGGGCATTCCAAATGCCTGACCAGACACCCCAGAGCCATTGTCATTTTGGAAAACCAATGCTACATGGTGGAACGGAAAGGGGGAGATATGGCACAATGGATGGCTGTCTCAGAAAGAATGATGACACAGACTTGGCATTCAGTGAGAGGACTCTATGTGACTGGGCATTCGGTTTAGTAAATATTCTTAGCAACATATAACCTTTAAAAAATAAAGTGCCCATTAATCCCAAGTGCTTGACAATCATTCCACTTTTTTCTTTATTAGTGCCTTCTCCATTCTGCAAACTTTCAGCTATATTTGAACCAAGGTTTCTAGAGGTGGTTTTTGTCCATGCCAGCTGGGAACTGTAGAAGTTGAAATCTCACTACACAGCGAGGATAACACTCTGCCTTTCCACCTTCCCTGTATGCAAAGCAGGGCAAGGAATTAGCAAACTCAGTACTCTCTCATCCCCCCCCCCATGCTGAGAATTGTGGTTTAGCACCACCAGGGAACCGCAGATCAACAAATGCAATTTCAAAAGAGCAGTGCTTTCTATTTATATTAGGTCACCTGTGACCCATTGGGTCATTGTTTCAGAGACATTTCCTTCACTAAACAAAGAAGCAGAATGGACCAACAAGTGGTGACAGTAGTAGCAACTTCTGACTTCCTGCCAGCTTCCCCATTGACTTTTTGTATAGGAAGCTGGCAGGGAGTGATGGAAATGATGATCAGGTGACCACAACTCAGTAGGCCAACGTGACATTGCTGAAGCAGCCACAACTTTGCTAAATTTCAATTCTATGGAAGCCATGGATCCCAAATTCTGGACACATTCTGTAAATTAGCCCATTGGAAATACATTTATTCAATAGTTGTTGCCGTATGATGCACGGTTTTGCACAATCAAACAGATCCAAGAGTTTTAGTACAGGTGGTCCTCGACTTAGAACCACAATTCAGCCCAAAATTTCTATTGTTAAGTCAGACATTTGTTAAGTGAGTTTTGCCCCATTTTTACGACCTTTCTTGCCTCCGTTGTTAAGTGAATCAGTGCAGTTGATAAATTATGAATTTGGCTTCCCCATTGACTTTGCTTGTCAGAAGGGGATCATATGACCTTGAGACACAGCAATGGTCATAACTATGAGTCAATTGCCAAGCATCTG
>NW_015388044.1:323043-327153 GCF_001527695.2 Protobothrops mucrosquamatus
AGAAGAAGAAGAAGAAGAAGAAGAAGAAGAAGAAGAAGAAGAAGAAGAAGAAGAAGAAGAAGAAGAAGAAGAAGAAGAAGAAGAAGAAGAAGAAGAATCCAAATTATATTATCCAGCTATTAATGACAGAAAATAATAAATGATAATTGGCAACCTGAACTTAAAGCAGAATAGGAGTGGCTAGTTTTGTCTCCATCCCAACTCCTCTTCTTTTTTCCTTCCTTGATTCTTAGAGGAATCATCTTTATGGATGATAGCAAGAGGCTACTCCATTAATAAACTTGGTGTAGAGTCTAGACAACAGTTAAGCACCAACAGTCAGCACTTAAAAGTTTCCCATGAGAAGCACAGCAGTCCTGGAATGCTGTAAATAACTTATGCCGTTTGTGTTTCCTGAAGACAAAGGGGAGACAACTGGTCGGCTTTTAACCATTTGTGTCGCATAATCACCACAAGGTTTCTGACTGTGTTTTTCAGGGGCTTTTAGCACTCATCTGGCAGTGCCTAAGAGTAGGCATTAAATCAAAGGTCAATTTTCTTCTGCTTTTCTCTTTTAGAGAAAGAGCCCTTAAACAGTTATACTAAATCTGCAAATGGATTTTTGTTATTAATTTTACCCACTGTCCAAGTTACAACTGATCTGTTAATACACAGAATGTGGCAAGCCAATGCAAAGTATCCATTTCTGCTCTAAGATGCAGATTTTTTTATTACAGGGAGTCCTCTACTTATGACCACAATTGAGCCCAGCATTTCTGTTGCTAAGCGAAACAGTTGCTTGAGTTTTGCTCTGTTTTACAACCTTTCTTGTTGTTAAGTGAATCACTACAGCTGTTAAAGTAGTAACACAGTTGTTAAGTGAATCAATCTTCCCTCACAAAAGATTATCACATGACCCCAAGACACTGCAACTGTCGTAAATATGAACCAATTGGCAAGTGTCTGAATTTTGATCACCTGAAGACAAGGATGCTGCAATGGTCATAAGTGTGAAAAATGGCCGTAAGTCACTTTTCTCAGTGCCGTTGTAACTTTGAACGGTCACTAAATGAATGATAGTAAACTGCAGACTCCCCGGATATTTTGCCTCTACCAGGGAATCAGGAATGGGGAGGTTATGGAGATGGGAGCTGACTCAGTGCATTACTGTATCATACAATATTGGAAGTCAGAACTACATCTGATTTGCAGCAATGAATTGTTGACCTGTGTTGGTTACCAAATATAGAGTTCAGCTGGTTAATTTTCTTGAAAAAAAGCTAAAAACCCAAACGAAATAAGGCATTTAAGTACTGTGATCCATTTAAAAAAAAGTTTGTTTTGCTCCGCCTTCCAATTTGACTTTTATTCCAATGTTGAGGTTACTTTTCTGTACTGTACCTGTGCATTTGGTTTTTCTTGCCTAAATGAAGAACCTTACTTTTTTCACCATTGAATTTCATTTTGTTAGATTGGGGCCAATGTTCAAGTCTGTCCAGATCCTCCTGTATCTTAAGCCTGTCTTCTGGAGTGTTGGCTATTCCTGCCAGCTTGGTGTCATCTGCAAATTTGATGAATTCCCCATCTTTCCCCTCATCCAAATCATTGCTGAAGATGTTGAAGAGCACTGGGCCTAAGAGAGACCCATTGCATACTTCCCTCCATGTAGGCAACTGTCTTGCTTAGCAATGGAAATTTTGGGCTCAGTTGTAGTCATAAAATCTAAGAGCAGGTGAAATAAAACCAAGGATTCATGGGGCATGAAAAGAAAGCAACACTGAAGAATTATATATGGTTAAAGGGGGGAAATAGGCAGTGAGTAGCATTGTTTCTGTAATGTGCTGAATGACATTAGATTGCTATTTATTGCCTTTCACGCTCACCTACTGTAGTTTTACAACCATAGGTTATTCTCTCTACAAATTTTAATAAGAATAAAACAAACAAAAACATGTTTCCCATTTCCTCCCTCTGAGGATACTAATGGAATGCTAACCAGTTCCCTGACAGCAAAAACACAGTTTATTTTTAATTAAAAACAACAATGTTGAATTGACCTCCGTTTTCCCCAGCTGCTCTTTTTCCATTAGGGCAGCTCACAAGACATAGACTCCTTGCTGCTCTTCATCAGCACTTGAGGGATATCAAAAAAGTCAAGATGGCAACTGCAAGTTCGCAAACAAAATCCAACTCTTTTTAAATGTGTGTCTGTAAAGCAGGGCGGTGATCAGAAATCTTGACTTTTTGACATCAACCTGCAGACATCCCTGGCTGGCTGGCTGGCTGGCTGGCAGGCAGGCAAAAGAATGAGTAGATGCTGACGGTACTCCATCAAAGGAGTAGGAAAAGACTGAAGCAGAAGCTTCTGCTGATGCTGCAGGATCCTTCTGCTTCTCCCTCTCTGTTTTAAGATATTGAAGGCGTAGTAGCAGCAAAAACAGCAGCCAGGAAAAAAGGAGGTTAATACTATCTCAGTTAAAGTATGAATGTCCTTCTATACTTGGTTGATAGCAAATCAGCATCAGATGCTACTTCCTAATCCTGGGCATTTGAGGTTATTAAATGGAGTTTTCAAGGTCAAATTCAAATTCAGAATAGAGCTGGAAGGGACCTTGGATGTCTTCTAGTCCAACCCCCTGCTCAAGTAGGAGACCCTATACCAGCGGTAGGCAACCTTGCTGGCTCAGGAATTCTGGGAGTTGAAGGCCAAGAGTCACAAAAGAGCCAAGGTTGCCTACCCCTGACCTATACTATTCCAGACAAGTATCTGTCCAATTTCTTCTTAAAAGCCTCCAGTGTTGAAGCACCCACAACTTCTGAAGGCAAACTGTTCCTTCAGAAATTGTGGATGCTTCATCACTAGATCTAAAAATAGGAGATACCTAGTCAATTTGATTATTAGAGAGAGATCTCCTCATCTGGAATATTTGTTTATATAGCATAGTATTGTTAAATGTATGAGAAAGCTTATAACTATTTGTGGACCCATTACATAAGGGGAGGAGAATTTATCAGGAATTTTATTTTATTTTATTTTATTTTATTTTATTTTATTTTATTTTATTTTATTTTATTTTATTTTATTTTACTTTATTTTACTTTATTTTATTTTTATTTTATTATTTTTTTTCAGCATCTAGCCGGTATGGATTTTTTTATGTTTAATGTTAGACTTATTTGATATTTAGGTCATTTTTTCCTCTTTTGTACACAATTTATTTTCTTTGTTGTTGTTATTAGTGTTGGATGTATTATTTTCTGTTTTCTCTGTTTGCATTTTATTCTTGTTGATAATATATATATACACAATAAAAACAGGAGATATCTCGAGGGGTGGGACAGATACAGTGTATGTTGAACTCAAAGCTTTTTTGATTTGCCAACCTTTAGGGCCAAAGTAGAGAAATAAATACATCTAAATGAGGTTGGAGGCAAAATAAACTGGCTGATCTCCTTCCGTTTCCTGCTACCACCCGTTGTGGGCAGCGCATGTTGTGTGTCCAGATTATCCATCCACACCAGTTTCTTCCTTTTTATCAGTATCCCGATAAAAAGATGGGTGAGAAAATGCTTACACCAGATGTCATGGGATCGGTGATGTAGTTCTTCTCTGCAGGGCAAGGAGCTTATAAGCTGAAGCTCAGCGGCCCCTTTTGCTAACTAGAGAATCTGGGGCTGTAATTCTTGTATAGAAAATGTTTTGGCAAATCCCTATTATGCTTTATTTGGAAGTAGGCTGAAGAATCAGTTGTTGGGGAGAGGATTAGGATGGGAGAACAGAACTGGATCGTAAGAATACTATCCTATACTTTTCTGTTGAAGAGTAAACCACTTAATTTTGTAGTTTTTTTCTCCAAAGAAAAAAAATGAGTTAACAAAACCAGTAAAACAATAATGGTGGAAGCCATTCCTCAAAAGTATTTGTCTCTGGAATTACCATGTAATTCAAAATAAACTAAAAAGGTCTGAATCACTCCTTCATGCCAGATTTCATGGTCTTTTCCTTGAAGGTCATATTAATTTGGCATCAGATGAAAGTTAACTCTAGGCTCGAATGAGGATTTGCTAGGAAAAGAACTCTTTTGTTTCTAGTCAAATCAGCTAAGGAATTAAAGGATCATCTATAAAAAG
>NW_015388044.1:327607-354244 GCF_001527695.2 Protobothrops mucrosquamatus
ATTACCATGTAATTCAAAATAAACTAAAAAGGTCTGAATCACTCCTTCATGCCAGATTTCATGGTCTTTTCCTTGAAGGTCATATTAATTTGGCATCAGATGAAAGTTAACTCTAGGCTCGAATGAGGATTTGCTAGGAAAAGAACTCTTTTGTTTCTAGTCAAATCAGCTAAGGAATTAAAGGATCATCTATAAAAAGGAATCTCCCATACTTCCTTGGCAAGGACTTCTGTAACTGCAGAACAAATGTTGTGATCCATAAATGTGAGTGATAGGAGTTATGTCCTAAAGCACCTGGAAAGCTGTATGTTGCTTAGTTGGCAATATCAGTTCTCAATCCCTTGGGAGGCTGTCCAAAACTCTTACCTCTTTCTGGCATGGGAGAAGGGGTCAGTGGTTAATATTATTATTATTATTATTATTATTATTATTATTATTATTATTATTATTATTAATAATAATAAAGTTGGAAAGGACCTTGGAGGTTATCTAGTCCAACCCCCTGCTCAGGCAGGAAACCCTATACCATTTCGGACAAATGGCTGTCCAGTCTCTTCTTAAAAACTTCCAGTGCTGGAGCATTCACTGCTTCTGGAGGCAGGTTGTTCCACTGGTTAATTGTTCTCACTGTCAGGAAGTTTCTCCTTAGTTCTAGGTTGCTTCTCTCCTTGCTTAGTTTCCACCCATTGCTTCTTGTCCTGCCTTCAGGCGCCTTGGAAAATAGCTTGACTCCCTCTTCTTTGTGGCAGCCCTTGAGATATTGGAACACTGCTATCATGTCCCCCCTCATCCTTCTCTTCGTTAAACTAGACATACCCAATTCCAGCAACCGTTCCTCATATGTTTTAGCCTCCAGTCCCCTAATCATCTTTGTTGCTCTTCTCTGTACTCTTTCTAGAGTCTCAACATCTTTTTTACATCGTGGTGACCAAAACTGGATGCAGTATTCCAAGTGTGGCCTTACCAAGACATTGTAAAGTGGTATTAACACTTAAGAGAGCCTGTGAGACACTGTTATATATTATGATCCTTCTCTCAAGGAGAGAAGCAACCTAGAACTAAGGAGAAATTTCCTGACAGCTAGAACAATTAATCAGTGGAACAAATTGCCTCCAGTAGTTGTGAATGCTCCAATACTGGAAGTTTTTAAGAAGAGACTGGACAACCATTTGTCTGAAACGGTATAAGGCTTCCTGGGGGTTAGACTAGAAGACCTCCAAGGTCCCTTCCAGCTCTGTTATTCTGGTTGCCATTTTTCTTTCTTTTTCTTTTTTCTTTCTTTTTTTATTAAAAAATTGATGATGTTTGTGTTCCCCTCTCTCAGTGTCGATTATGAAAGATGGAAGAGGGGGGCTGTATAAATTGAATTCGATAAAAATAAAACGAAATAAATGAAATAAAAGGGAACCAAATCTTCATACAGTTCTCTTCAGCAAGATCTGTAGAGAAGAATGGCTTCCAAGAATTTCAGCAACCAAACTATTTCCTATTTAGAACCAATGTATCCCCATGTGATTTAGGAGAGAGGCGTTCTGAGCTTTTTTCTAATAGTCTTTCTGTGATCTGACAGAGAAGTGGAACTTTTTACCAATAACAGAGAAATTTGCAACTGGCTATTTACATGATGACTCCTGAATCTTTGTAAGTCTTTTTTTTTTTTTTTTTTAAACAGACCTTTTTGTGAAACACCACAATTTGAAAGCATTAATTCTTCAGCACTCAACCTTCCTTATGGTCCAACTCTCACAGCCATACATTACTACTGGGAAAATCATAGCTTTGACTACAGTTGATTTTATTAGCCCTAGCTAATAAATCTTCATCATAATCATCTTTCAAATTCTTTTCAAACTTATTATTATTCTCACCATTTCAGTTTTAATCCTTTTATCCTACCGTCTGTTGTCTCTCTCTAAAGTAGTTCCTATGTAACTATCCTGACCTCTCTGTATTTTGGAAAAAGAAAAAGGAAGGAACAATTTAAAAAAATGAAAATACAGATTATCCTGATAAAATGCACTTGGCCAAATAAATTGTATTTCCAGTGCATCTTGAACACATTTTTTTTTTAAAAAGTATAAACCCTTTCTGACAGTTCTGCTATAATTCCTATAAAAAGAGGAAAGAAGGTCACTGCAGGTTCACTTTCAAGAATTTCTTGATTTATTTTATTTAAATCTTTATAGGCCATCTTTAGGATTAAAATTCTTCCAAGGCAGCTTCCAATAGTCAGCATAAAATACAAATAAACTTCAAGTAAGGCGAGTGTGAATAAGAGCCAATGATAATAATAACAATAAACCATCTGGCTCAGTACAGGATTTACAAATAGGAGGGCTGCAGAAATTCTCTGATGCTCAGACTCCCCGCCTTCCCAGAACCTGGTTAATCTCTAGTAGGTGACTGAAAGCAGAAGTAGCCATCTCTAGAAAAGAGATTCAGAATAACAAGAGTTGGAAGGGATCTTGTAGGTCATCTAGTCCAACCTCCTGCTCATGAAGGAGACCCTATACCAGGGGTAGGCAACCTTGGCTCTTTTATGACTCGTGGACTTCAATTCCCAGAATTCCTGAGCCAGCCATGCTTAAAAACCTCCAGTGATGAAGCACCTACAACTTCTGAAGGCAAGCTGATTGGCTGATTGTTTTTGTCAGAAAATTTCTTCTTATTTCTAGGTTGAATCTCTCCTTGATCAGTTTCCATCTGTTATTCCTTGTCTGGCCTTTGGGTACTTTGGAAAACAGATTGTTCCCCCTCCTTTCTGTGACAGCGTCTCAAATATTGGAATACTGCTATCATTGTCACCCTTGGTCCTTCTCTTCACTTGACTAGCCATGCCCAGTTCCCGCAGCCGTTCTTCATATGTTTTAGCCTTCAATCCCCTAACCATCTTTGTTGCTCTTCTCTGCACTCTTTCTAGAGCCTCTACTTTTTTTTTACAGTGTGGTGACTAAAACTGAATGAAGTACCGTATTCCAGGTGTGGCCTTACTAAGTCTTTATAGAGCAATACTAGTAATTTAATGAGTAAATTATCTTATTAAGGATGCAAGGAGAGAATAAAATAGCTTTTCCAGGGTTGAGCCCTCCAGATGTACAACAGCTACACATTTCAGAATTCTCCAACATCAGGAGACATCAGATGGGGAAAGTATAAAATCTATCAACTGTGCTTTCATCAACATCAATCAAATAGCTGTATAATAAAAATGTGTGATGAAAATTTTTAAAATCACCAGAAAGCAGGACAAGAAACAATGGATATTTTAAAAAGAAAAAAGAAACAATAGATGGAAATTAATCAAGGGGAAAAGCAATCGAGAACTAAGGAGAAACTTCCTAACAATGAGAACAATTAATCAGTGGAACGGCTTTCCTTCAGAAGTTGTGGGTGCTCCATCACGGGAGACTTTTAAGAAGAGACTGGATAGTCATTTGTCTGAAATGATATAAGGTCTCCTGCTTGAGCAGAGAGTTGGGCTAGCAATATCACTTAGATTTATATGCCACTTTATAGTGCTTTACAGCCCTCTTTAAGCAGTTTACAGTGTCAGCATATGGCCCCCAATACTCTGGGTCCTCATTTTACCGACCTCGGAAGGATGGAAGGCTGAGTCAACCTGGAGCTGGCCAGGATCGAAGGAATCAAACTCCTGAAAATGTGAGGAGAGTTAGCCTGCAATACTGCATTCTAAGCACTGCGCCACCATTACTATTGTAGAAGACTTCCAAGATCCCTTCCAACTCAGTTATTCTGTTATCTGTTAAGATGTCCATCTTTTTTTCCCAACCATTTGAAGAGACGTGTCTCTATCATCCCAGACACCTGCACTTTATATGTAGCCATGACACAAGTAGGGAGCGGCAAAAATTGTCTTAACCTCCGATAGTTCCTGTCTCAACAATACAACCAGGGTGCAAGAGGGATTTTCAGAACTGCAAGAATGGAAGGAAATGATTAACTTCCTTCTCAATCCCTGGGCTGATCCCATTACTGATCAGCACCCCTTCTCTACCAGAAGCCATCTGCATTTGAAAAACCTGGGCATCCAGGGCAAAAAGACACACATGTCACAGGAAGTTTGGCTTCAAATCTGAAGCATTTGTCAGGGTTAATGCTGTAAATTCTTGGCAGAGCATTATTATTCTTGTAGTCTTGCATTAAGGATCAGCACCGCTGGATCCCAAGTGCAGGAAAGGCCTGCCAAGACTTCTGCTTATTGAGCCCGCTCTACTCTACTCTACTCTACTCTACTCTACTCTACTCTACTCTACTCCACTCCACTCCACTCCACTCCACTCCACTCCACTCCACTCCACTCCACTCCATTCTAACACCATGAAAGGACAATATGGAACCCAGCTGAATACTAACTTCCACTCGGTGTAATTGAAATTGCCCATCTTTGATCTATCTGTGGATGGGTAAGAAAGGAGTGGTAGCACTTTTAAGAGAAGTGCAGGGAGTCCTCAATTTATGACCACAATTTGGACCAGAATCTCCATTGCTAAGCAAGGCAGTTGTTAAATAAGTTGCCATGGTTGTTAAGTGAATGACTGAAATTGTTAAGTGAATCCGGCTTCTTTCACTGACTTTGCTAGTTGGAAAATGGCTAGAAAGGTTGTAAATGGTGATCACATGACTTTGGGATGCTTCAACTGTCATAAATACATGCCAGTTGTGCCAAGTTCCCAAATTTTGATCAGGTGACCCTGGGAATGCTATGATGGTCATAAGAATCAATAATAATAGTAATAATAGTAATAGTAGTAGTAGTAGTAGTAGTAGTAATAATAATAATAATAATAATAATAATAGTAACAACTTTTTCCAGGGCCATTGTAACTTCAAATGGTCACTACACAAATGGTTGTAAATCAAGGACTAGCTGTATAGAGGCTTATTCCAAGCTTGACAGAAGGGAACCATGCTATAGCAACCTTAATTTTTGCTCGGTTTGGTTCACACTAAACCTGAAATCCTGGTTAACAAAGCTTAATTGTTATTTTGCCATGACATAATAGCTTAATGCGATGTCCTAGTTCACAAAATGTATTAGCAAAATGGCAAGTTTTCCACAACACAGGAAATTACAACATACTAATCTTCCTTTCAGTCCATCTCAGTGTTTCTTAACTTTCGCCAGTTTATGATGTGTGGACTTTACCTCTCAGCATGTTGGCTGGAGAATTCTGGGAATTGAAGTCCATACATCTTAAAGTGGCCTAGGTTAAGAAGCACTGAACTAAATCTTAGGCTCGTAAACCCAATCCTATATTGATTTAGGGATGCTGCGATGGTCATGTGTGTGAAAAAGGGTCATAAGTTCCTTTTATCAGTGTTGTTATTAACTTCAAACAGCCACTAAACCAGGGCTTTTCAATCTTTTCACCCATTGTACCAGTTTTAGGATATGGCAACATCCAAGTACCACCAGTCGCCTAGCAAGGTGTCAAAAACTTGATGACCAAAAAAAAAAAAAAGGAAAAAAGTGATAAAGTACAGGTAGTCCTCGACTTACAACAGTTCGCTTAGTGACTGTTTGAAGTTACAATGGCACTGAAAAAAGTGTCCCCCAAGCCACAGCCGAGCAAGACAGTGCCTGACGGCATTCTTCCTCTTGTTGTGGAAGGTTTTCATTGTTGTGAGCATTTCTGTTGAGGATTGGCAGCGGGGGTGGGGTGGGGGTGTTTGGTTTTTATTCCCCCAGTCTGCTGGGTGGTTGCAGCAGGTTTTGGTCACTTGACATGACCCTGGGACACTGTGACCGTCATAAATATGAATCAGTTGCCAAGCATCTGAATGTAAATCACAAGACCCTGGAGATGCTGCAACATTCCAGCTGATCAGCGCTTCTTCAGGGCTCAGCAGAAGCACCAGGATCAGCGCCAAGCTCCAGCTGGAGCCTGGCGCTGATCCTGGCACTTCCACTGAGCCCTGATAGCCCTGCAGCTCCAGCCATCTCGCGCTCAGGCTTATGCAGTGCTGCCACTGGTTCAGCTCATTCCCCTCCCCCGCTACCACTTTTCTAGAATCGTCGCGTACCACTTGCCAGGTGCCAATGTACCACAGGTGGTCCCCGTACCACTGGTTGAAAAGCCCTGCACTAAACAACCGTTTGTAAGTCAAGGATTGCCTGTATCTTGTTGACCCTTTTTGGAAAGTGAACGCTGCTGGGGAACATGAGCCTTCTTCGGCTTGATCCAGCCTAGTTCTTACATGTATCTTCAGCTGATGAGGAGCCTTGCTCTACTCTTCCTTTGGACTGCAATTTTGTTTGACCTTGAATTCTTATTTTTTCCTCTTGGAGGAACTTCCACCTTCTCTGTGGTCTGAAGTGGAACAATCCAGGCACAACTAATCTGTTGTTTATGTGAGGTTGGCCTTGGTTCCTTATAAAACCATCAATCAACACTCTCTTATTTCTCTCACTATAAAAGAATGAGGGCAGGCTGAATGGTGTGGTTTGCCCATATTCTCGAGCTAGCTTAAAGCAGTGTGCAAGCATTTCAAGAATTCCAGGATGCTATTTTTGCATCATTCCCAGTCTTGAAGCTATGGAAATAAATTCCATTACCAGAAATTCAGGAGCCCTGCGGTATGGAAAAAATCGAGAGATGCCAGGGGAATTTCTTTCACATCATCCTTCCCTCTTTTTTTTTTTCTTCTTCTGGGGAACTAGAAAATAATTCTCTGGCTATGTGAAAAGGAAGAGGAAGCTTCTGTTCAGAAATATTCTGTTTTAACACAGCTCTCAAATCTGCCAGCTGGCTCAGCATTAAACTACTCTTTCACCCACACCTTTTGGAACTGGAATCGATATTAAATGAGATAAATTTTATATAGGACGATATTGGCAAGCCTAAACATACCTTTAATAATTGCCCTCAAAGTATTTAGTCATTTCCAGAGTAATCTTTGTCTGCTTTTACATTTTGTAAGATGTGAAACAGGAACCATGCATCCTCAGAACAGTACGAAAATATCCACCTTTGAATATTTGGGAGGATCTGTTCTAATTGGCAGATGAGGATTGCTTTCAATTTGTTGTGCTTTGGGTTTTTTTAAGAAAAAAATACATGTTAGGGAAATGGAGTATGCAATACTTACATGACGGAAACGTGAATATTGTAGAGGCATGCATACAAGTCAAATGTGTGCATTTTTGTAGCTTAAAGAAAGTGGGACAATATGAATTAGGCAGAACCAATTAAAAACAATAAATAGACAGATATATCGGTAGTCCTCGACTTACGACTAATAGAGCCTGAAAGCAAGGTTGTTGTGGTTGTAAGGCAAAGAATCACAGGTCCAGATTTGAAGTGACAACCTGTTTTTATGACAGGCATTAAGCAAACACCACAGTCATTAAGTGAATCCATTTTCCCCACTGGGTATTTTTTTTTTTTTTTTTGCTGAAAACCAGAATTAAATAATAGAAACTGGCAAAAAAAAAAGTCGCACATTGTGGTCACGTGTTTGTGGAATGCGGCAGCATAAAGGTGAGCCAGTCGCAAAGCACCCGAAATGCGATCACACAATTCCTTATTTTAGCACAATGTTTCTCAACTTTGGCAACGTTGCTCAACCTTTTCAACCTTGACAATATAAGACATGGGGACTCAACTCCCAGAAATCTCCAGCCAAGCCAGCCACAACTGTGAATTCTGGGTGCTGAAACCCACTGAGGCCGAGATATGGTATAACTGGATTCAAACTTCAGCCTAATCCGCAATATCATTTGTTTGTTACTTAGCATATTATGGAGACCTTGTTCTACATATTGTGCAGACCCAGACATTGTAGTTTATTCAGTAAATCATAATTAAGAGATAGCTTATCGTGATGCAATTGACGGTTTAGAATACAAAAGAACCCCTTCTCTCTCTGTGTTTTGAATTTAATTACTGGCATAAGGATCAATTTATTCAATTGTTTTATTTTCAATTAATAAACTCTAGTTTTTACAGAGTTTTCTAAAATGGTCTAGTTACTGTATAGTTTTTTCTTGTTTTTATGCCTACATGTGAATGTATTGTTATATTATTAGTTTGGGCAGATGAATCAGTTTTAGGCATTGGTTATTAATCACAAAGACAGCAAAATGATCAAATGTGTGTGTCATGACATCACAATAACGGGCCAATATATAGGGTTTTATATATTGATATAGCTGTGCTATATACATAGTTTAAAGTAATACCTTTTCAGAAATGTAAGCAATCTAATGAATGTAAGAATCTAATAAAGTATGATGTTGTCTAAGTCAGAGGTTCCCCAACCTTTTAGGCGCCAGGGACCGGTTCCATGGAGAGAGGTTTTTCCACAGACCAGAGGTTGCGTAGTTTTGTGTGCTGCCTGCATCTTGTGATGAGGCTTTGCTTGTTTGTGCGGCCCGGTTGCTGGCGTGCCGCGGTCCGGTACTGGTTCATGGACTGGGGATAGGAGACCCCTGGTCTAAGTGAAACAAATATATTATTTTTAATTTATGTATCCCAATCTGTTAATCTAATTTTTGCAGATGTATTATTTATCAGCTCTAGATTCTTGGCCACTCCCAAGAATTTTTCAAAGATGCATCCATGTAGAACTTTTATAGAGCTGAATGAGGCATATATTGTTTTAACATTTCGCCTATCATTAGAAGGTCTTGAAAGACTTAAAGATGCACAGTGAGAAGAATGAAGGGAAGGGCTAAATGAAAACAAAACTGTACATTCACATGACTTAATATGTTTGTTTTGCTTGGAGTCCCAAATGAACTATTCTGTTTGGAAAGAAGCAAGGTTTTTCACTGATTTTTTTTTTTTTTAAAGACTGATGAAGAAGTTCAGTATTTGCAGTGAAGATCGAAACGCTGCCAAGTTTCCACTCAGGATGCAGATGTGGTTATTTAAAAGGAACACCAAAGGAGAAATTGCTGAATCAAGATACGTCTTATATAGACTCCTAGCCACACAAAAAAATATAAAAAAACATTTGCTCTTTGCTTCCATCTAGTCATCATTCTGATTCTTGCAAGCCAGATCTGTTGGTGTATTTACACTGATTTGTAGCGTGGAATGAGGTGGTTGTGCATAACACAACTGCTAAGTCTGTTAAAACTGAAGATTTCTCTTAGGCATGCTGGACTTCTTTTTCATATTGTATCTCCCTTGTCAGCCATGGCAACTTTCATAATTCAGAGAGAAGGGTGGCCTGCTTATAAGAACTGGATTCTTGGGTTGACTGTTCTCTTCCTAATTGTTGCTTGGTTACTGCATCTTATTCTGTCTTAGACAATGTAGGTCAGGGGTAGTCAACCTTGACTCTTTTATGACTCGTGGACTTCAACTCCCAGAATTCCTGAGCCAGCTTAGCTGGCTCAGGAATTCTGGGAATTGAAGTCCACGAGTCATAAAAGAACCAAGGTTGACTACCCCTGATGTAGGTGGTTTGAAGAAAGGGTAGCACATGACACTGCTTGTCCATTGGTGACAAAAAAGCAGATGGTGATGGTGATGAGCAGGGGAATGAGGATTGATGACATTGTTGGTGAGAAGGATAAGATATGGAAGGAGAAGGGCTTAGACACGAGACTTTGCAATTGGTATTGCAAACTACCCTTAACTACTGTTCGGAGCTCAATGGTTGAAAACTGAGAATTTCTGTCTCACCTTCTCTACTACTTATACGTATGAGACAATATATGCAAGTTAACATATACTTGTAACATATGCGAGCCAGTTTGGTCTAGTGGTTAAGACAACAGGCTAGATAGCAGGAGACTGTGAGTTCAAGTCAGTGGTGGGATGCAGCCGGTTCTCACCACTTTGGCAGAACCGGTAGCTAATATTTTGTTGCCCAGGCCCAGAATGGACTTCCAGAAGCGGCATCCACACAGAGAACCGGTTGTTCACATATTTGAATCCCACCACTGGTTCAAGTCCCACCTTAGCCATGAAAATTAACTGGGTGTCCTTGGGCCAGTTTCTCTTTATCAGCCCAACCCACCTCATACTTTGTTGTGGGGAAAGGAGGAAGAGGAAGAACATGTGATGGAAATGTTTGCCACTCTGAGTTATTTGTAAGATAAAATAACATTGTCACTTTTTTCTGTGAACACACTGGCATACATTAAAAAATGAAATTCTGATGCCCACTCCCAAAAGAATACACACACATACACACCCATATCCATACATACACCTATGGTATATATATATGTGTGTGTGTGTTTTCTGAGGTTTTCGCGGGTGTTTGTATGTAGGTCTTTGGTTATTCGGGTTTTCTCCTGCGTAAAATTGGAAGTGTCTTGGCAACGTTTCGACGAAGTCCCATTCGTCATCTTCAGGCTGGTGTTAAAAGGAAGAAACAGCTGCGATCACACATTACTCCTAGAAGCACGAAGCTGAAAACACCAGCCAGAAGATGATGAATGGGACTTCGTCGAAACGTCGCCAAGACACTTCCAATTTTATGCGGGGAAAAACCCGAATAACCAAAGACCTACATACAAACACCCGCGAAAACCTCAGAAAACATATATATACACACAATATATATATTCAAAGTGAACTGTAATATGTGTATGTATATATGTGTGTGTATATATATATGTGTGTGTGTATACACACACACACACACACACACACATATATCACAGTCCACTTTGAATAGATAGCAGAAAAAAAGAGTCCTGAGAGTTAAAAAAGTTGATACTATATAGTACAAAGCTATTACAGAATCTAGTTGTTTTGCTTTGGATACTGTGAAGCCTCCTCCCACAAGGTAACAAAGGAAATTGGTCATGGAGAGGATGTGTAGCATCCCAGACAATACTGCAGACCCTGGTCCAGCATCGCTTATATGCTAGGTCCTAGATAGAAGGAAGTGAACTTCTAATAATCTTTTCTGCCGTCCTCATCACTTTCTCATAACCTTCCTGTCCGAGACAGTAATACCTCCAAACCACACAGTAATGTAATATGACAGGTTGCTTTCAATCGCCCCTCTATGGAAAGTGGTAAGGACAGGGGAAGGAAGATGTGCCCTTCTCATACGACACAGAAAATGCAGACGTTGCTGTGCCCTCTTCACCAGTATCTCACTGTTGAGCGACACAAAATAAAAAAAGAATAAATGTAGGATATCAACAAATAATAAACATGCATCAGTTGTGAACGAACCATTAGCAAAGATGGAATCGGGACTCACACTCTTTTTCTCAGTTCCTGCAAGAAGAATTGCCCCTGTTTACAGCTGGTTTAAACTAGAGCCAATGCTCCTCCTCTGCAGAACTTTTCCAAACATCTCTGAACAGATTTTGATAGAAAACAGATTTATTTGTTTTCCTTTAAGACAGACTAAGAACCTCATTCTTTTAGATACTGCAGAAGAATGCTTGACATGTGGTTAGATTAGGGTGCCAGTTTAAACAACTTATGCTCAAGTCAGAGTTGTCTTAGTTTGCTTCATTTTTTAGATGAAGGGTGGGGGGGGAATTTATTCTTTCTTCTTCCTTGGGTTGCTTGCTTGTGGTCCAACAGATGCTATTGCACACAAATAAAGCATTGCATTATATATACACAAGGGTCAGAATGCACAGTTTGCTCTCAGAATGAGCTGTTCCATATCCTAAATGATGTCTTTAAGAACAGAGCGATCGGTTCAAGTTGTCTCTCCAAGGTAACCAGGGTGGGCCATTCCACAGATAACTTCAGGCTGTCTCTTTTATAAACCTTTGTCCTTCCTAGGCACATTTCTGAAGATAATTTATTCATCCGCTCTGAGCTATTGGCCCCTTTCAGATAGCTTCCAAGGATAAACCCATGTGGAACTTCTATAGAGCTGAATGAGGCATATATTGATTTAACATTTTGCCTGTCACTAAACGATCTCATCATAGATCCTCAATATCAATTTGATTTAGCTTACTGTAGTCGTAGACCAGTATTAAGTAGAGTGCTCGGCGAATATATATTAAGTTATAATGTAAACACTAACACAGGGGTCTGCAACCTTGAAAACTTTAAGACTTCTGGGAGCTGAAGTCCACAAGTCTTAAAGTTGGCTGAGGAATTCTGGGAGCTGAAGTCCACAAGTCTTAAAGTTGACTGAGGAATTCTGGGAGCCTTAAGTCCACAAGTCTTAAAGTTGTCAAGGTTGCAGACCCCTGCACTAACATTATATTAAATACGATTACTTATAAAATTAGGGGTCCTTGATGATCTCTGAGCTTGGTTGTTTTGTTGCAGACGTTTTATTACCCAAACTAGGTAATATCATCAATGCTAATAAGGAGTGGGATTTGCTCTCTGGTTATATTCTAATGGCTTGCCCTGTCAGTGTTGGTGGGGGTGATCTTAGAGGTTATTTGGTTGGGCTGTTTCCTGTTGGTTTGTTTGGTAGTTCCTTGATTGGGGTATTGTTTATTTGACTGCTGGTCTGATGTTAATCTTGGAATTAATTTATGCTCAAATGGATGCTGATTGCTGATGGGACGGTGCTTTGGTCTTTTTGTTGGTCCTTGGTCAACAAAAAGAGCAAAGCACTTCCCCACCAGTTATCCCTACCATGGTGGCACAGTGGTTAGAATGCAGTATTGCAGGCTAATTCTGACGATTGTCAGCAGTTCGATCCTGACTGGCTCAAGGTTGACTCAGCTTTCCAACCCATCCGAGGTTGGTAAAATGAGGGTCCAGATTGTTGGGGGCAATATGCTGACTCTGCAAACCGCTTAGAGAGGGCGGTAAAGCACTATGAAGCTGTATACAGTGCGTTTGCTTTTGCTATTGCTATTCTGTATTCTGTATAATATATAATCAACTATTAAAAGCAGCAAACAATTTGCAGAAAGCATAAAAATGGCCAACCTAACCAATAGCATGAAAATAAGTTACATTGACAAGCTTAACTTCTTTATGATTACACTGACAAACAAATCACTGGAATGCATACGAATTTTCCTGCAAAAGGGCAATAATCAAAGGCTGTGCAGAATTAAATTAAAAGTGAATTACTAATCTAGCAAACAGTGTAAACTTTACAGTTTTTCATATGGCACTGCATACTACAGACAGATAAACAACCTGGAAAACAATGCCTTATTGACCACAAAGGAGTCAAGCACATGGGTAAGATATGTTGATGACATATTTGTGCTTTGGGATAACAGTGAAGATGTAGAGGAGTTCCTATAGCACTTGAATCAACAAAATCCAGCAATAAAGTTCACAGTGAACAAAGAACAAAATGATGGCCTGCCTTTCCTAGATAATAATAATAATAATAAAGTTGGAAGGGACCATGGAGGTCATCGAGTCCAACCCCCTGCTCAGGCAGGAACTCTACACCATTTCAGACAAAAGGCTGTCCAGTCTCTTCTTAAAACTTCCAGTGTTGGAGCATTCACCGCTTCTGGAGGCAGGTTGTTCCATTGGTTAATTGTTCTAACTGTCTGGAGGTTTCTCCTTAGTTCTAAGTTGCTTCTCTCCTTGATCAGTTTCCATCCGTTGCTTCTCGTCCTGCCTTCAGGCGCCTTGGAGAATAGCTTGACTCCCTCTTCTTTGTGGCAGCCCCTGAGATATTGGAAGACTGCTATCATGTCCCTCCTCGTCCTTCTCTTCGTTAAACTAGACATACCCCCCCAAAAAAGAAGCTAAAATCTATTATCTATGAGTTCATACCTCCTGATACTTCAGCTGCCGCTCAAATCATGCAGAAACAGCTAAGACTGGAATCTGAGGAGGCATGAAGCTAAGACAGATACAATGTGGGTCAGGATGGAAGATAAGTTATAAGAAAATAAAAATGTAAAGGAAGCCTTCAGGAAAAACAACAATCCCTCAAGGACAATTTAGTCTGAGAAGGAAAATACAAGAACCAGATGCTAAATATGCAGAGGTTCCAGAGAATTTGCCAAAAATGCAATATTTGCCTAGTAGAAATACTAGGCAAAATACAAGTTGAAAATGCCTGAATAAAGTAGTCCCCCCCAAAGACTGAAGGAATTGCAACAAGATACCATCTATGAAATCCTCATATCACCCTATAAAGGAAAGCAGACACAGGAGAAAGTGTTGGGATGGATGACCAGGTTAGCAAAACATCAGAATCGTTAGAAAATCAAAGGACCAAAAAAAAATAATAATTTGGAGTTGCGGAACAATACGTTAAAGTGCTGCTTCAGACCACACTGGGGAAACTTGAAAATCATAGCCTTTGAAGCCAATAAATACAAAAGGAAGATTTGAGAAATAATTGAAAGAGAAAGTGCTGGCCCTGAAAACTTTGGAGAAAAAGCCTTGAACGTGGAAAGGCGTGGAATGCAGAATTCCTTAGATGATTCAAGAATCCACCATAGGACACCGTCCCAAAGGTGCTTTTTCAAGAGGCAACTGCACTTTCTTGTTTTTCTTTGAAGACGTTTTGCTTCTCATCCAAGAAGCTTCTTGAACTCTGAGCAACACTTGGACAACAAGCCAATTGTCATCATTAGACAAGTATAGAAAATGTCAGTTGACTATAGACCGGACACATGAGTGGCTCTTCATTGAGTTGGCCTGTGGACTGAGATTCTCAGTCATCAGGGTCATGTTGTCCCAAAGGTACTTTTTCAAGAGGGAAGTGGACTTTCTTGTTTTTCTTTGAAGACACTTTGCTTCTCAGTCTTGGCAAAAGTTGTTGTAGAAGGAAGTATAATTTTCTCTTTTGCTCTCCTCATTGGAATTGTTGCATGCTATGTCCTTAGGTAACTAACTCAAAGATTACTAAAGCACCTACTTTTTCCTATGAGCATTTATCCAAAGATAGATGTGGATCTAGCTTGGCAAATTCAAGTTCCAGCAATGGATCACATTTTGTTAGTTTAGGTGGCTATCTTGAGATTTCTTCTTAAAAAGCGCATTTTCACTTTTGGGATGCCATAGCACTCTTGAAACTGTAATATTTCTCAATTAAGATTTAATAGCATTTATAGTTAAACCTTACCTGATTTCTAACTTTCTACAGCAGGTTATTAACACATCTGTGACTTGCAACATTAAAAATGTCATGTTAATTCTTAGTCCTCACACAATCTGATTTCTGATGAAATACATCCTTGTCAGTTCCTTTTTCATCCAGGCCTTTTCTGTTAATACAATTATTCTCTCAGGTCTAGTGTCTTGCTTTGGCTATTTAAATTGGATTTATGACTTCGGTCCAATCCGCCTCAACGGATTGGATAATTTCACTTGGAAGTCTGATTTCTGTGTTAGTTTGCAGTAAAGAAATACAAGTAATTCTTGACCTATGACCACAATTGGGACTGGAATTTGGTTGCTAAGTAATGCTGTTATTAAGTGAGTCATGCCCAATTATACATCCTTTTTTGCTGTAATCATTAAGCAAATCACATGGTTGTTAAGCTGAGGTTGCAAATAGGGATCACTCTGGGATGCTTGAACTGTCATAAATATATGCTGGTTGCCAAGTACCTGAATTCGGATGCTGTAACAGTCATAAGTGAGGGGACTGGTCCTATGTCATTTTTCTGAGCACTGTTGTAACCTTGAATGGTCATTAAAAAAATAATCATAAGTTGAGGACCACCTGTAAGGATGACTGGGATGATTCTGGAGGACCTTTGGCAGAGAATCGGTGCTAGGATGACAAATGGCTACAATGGGAATGACTGAAGTAGGCCTGGATGGCTGTTAGTAAGCTGGAATACACCTTGACCTGGATTTGTTTGATGACTGTATGTCTTAGCCAGGCAGTTCCTGAATACCTATTTGAAGAGATGGATCTGGAAGCCTAAATGAGATGATAGAGCTAGAGCTAGAGACAGAGATAGAGAGATAAAGATAGAGACAGAGACAGAGGCAGAGATAGAGATAGAGAGATAGAGACAGAGATAGAGAAATAAAGATAAATATAGTGACAGAGATAGAGGTAGAAATAGAGACAGAGACAGACAGACAGACAGACAGACAGACAGACAGACAGACAGATAGATAGATAGATAGATAGACAGACAGACAGATAGATAGACAGATAGACAGAGAGAGGGTTGAATATTCTGGATAGCTGCTCTTTAATTGTTCTGTTGGGTATCTCTACTCATCCAGGCAGTTAAGCCAATCAACAGGAACTTAAGTTTTGTCTCTAACAAATTTACTTTTAGATCAACAAAGAACAATCTGGAAAGACAGTATATATGTTTGGGGCTAAAGACCAGTGCTACACCAGAGTCTGTCCTTGACCAGGCTCCACAGGTGGGCCTAGCTGGCAGAAAAAAAAAACACAAAATAGCCCAATGACCTCTGGCTCCTACTGGAGTCAACCTACTGTGGGTCGTAGTAGATGCAGCATAACCAGGAATTAGGAACTGTGGAAACAATACAGTGAATGCACTCAAGACTGAACATTTTTGCTCCATTGCCAAAATGCCAGACAGCACTGGGGGGGGGGGGGAAGGAAAGAGAACAATTCAGCCTTTAAAGTGATTAATTGCTATATTTTGTATATGATGCCATTGAGACGCTCTACCAAAACCAAACATTCTTATTCTAAAAAGTATTCCATGGCAAAACGTAACGTCAAGCAGGAATTGCCAGAGATCCTAAACATCTTAATAGGCAAGACTAGTGGTCCCTCACCAGGGACTTGTTCCATGGAAAGAGATTTTTCCGTGGACTGGAGGGGGCGTGGTTTCACATGCTGCCTGCATCCAATGGATGGGACTTTGCTTGTTTGCGTGGCCCGGTTTCTGGCATGCCACCAGGGGTTGGGGACCACTTATTTCTTATCACCAGTTTGATACAACAGAACCATGTTTGATATAGCATGGTAATTGATGAATGAAAGCTTTTTCAAAGGATATAGCAATAGCACTTAGACTTATATACCGCTTCACAGTGCTTTACAGCTCTCTCTAAGCAGTTTACAGAGTCAGCATATGGCCCCCAACAATCTGTGTCCTCATTTTACCAACTTTGGGAAGATGGAAGACTGAGTCAACCTTGAGCCGGTGAGGATTGAACTCCTGGCAGTGAGCTGAATTAGCCTCCAATACCACATTCTAATCACCATCTCCAGCTGATCATTTGGATTTTACCAGGGACAAGATTGGGGTTGTAACAAAATAGAAAAAAATGTATGATTGAGATGTCATAATGTAAAAGCTTTATAGGCACCTTACAACAAGACACAAACAATAAGTGTATTTAAAAAGCTAACATTATTAAAAACCCTTTAAAAAAGTCATAAAGCATACAGGAGATTTAATATTAATAACGGAGCCACCTCAAGATTTCCTCAGTCTCCTGGGATCTCCAGGCCTGATGACATAACCAGGTCTTGAGGGTCTTCCAGAAAATAAGTAAAGATATGCTAACTTCACTTAGGGATGTGTGTGGAGAATATGTTGCATAAAGGTGGGCACTCCAGACGCCCAGTGCGATGTTGTACAGGTAGTCCTCGACTTACGACCACAATTGAGCCCAACCTTTCTGCTGCTAAGTGAAACAGTTAAGTGAATTTTGCCCCATTTAGGACCTTCTTGCCATAGTTGTTAAGTGAATCACTGCAGTTGTTAAGTTGGTAACCCGTTGTTAAGTGAATCTGACTTCTCCATTGATTTTGCTTGTCAGGGTACAAAAAGTGATCATATGGCCCCGGGGACACCGCAACTGTGCTAAACATGAGTCAGCTGCCAAATGGCTGAATTTTGATCACGTGACCCTAGGGAGGCTGCAATGATCCTACGTGTGAGAAGCAGTCATGTCACTTTTTTCAGTGCTGTTGTAACTCCCAATGGTTACTAAATGAGCGGTTGTAAGTCAAGGATTACCTGTTTTTATATACACATACAATAATCCTATATTGTACCACTGTGTTCAAGTATTAAGGATCAGCAATGATTATATCATTCTTCTCCACCCCATTGCCTTCTCCCGAGTAATCCTATGAGACCGAATACAGGTAATCCATCAACTTATTACCACAATTGAGCCCAAGACTGTGGTTTAATGAGTTTTGCCCAATTTTATGATCTTGCTTGACATAGCTCAGTGATGTCGAACCTTTTAGAGACCAAGTGCCCAAACTGCAGCCCCAAACCCACTTATTTATCGCAAAGTGCCAGGGCTGCATCAGCATTGTGGTGCCCTCAGGGGGGGCAGGGGGTGTGGCCCGCTGAGTGGCCGTGGCTGCAGTGATCACAGCAGAATGGGTGAGCGTGGTGGGGGCCAGTGCCTTGCCATCTCTGGGGCATCCCTGGGGGGCCAGTGCTGCTTGCTTGCTCACTTCCTGCCCTGTTGTTTCCAAACGCCATGTGCTTGCTACTCTGGCGAACTCTGGTGGGGCAAAGGCGTGCGTGCCCACAGAGAGGGCTCTGAATGCTGCCTCTGGCACGTGTGCCATAGGTTCGCCACCACTGCCATAGCTCTTACGTGAATCACTGCAGGTGTTAAAGTTAGTCACACGGTTGTTAAGTGACTCTGACTTCCCCACTGACTTTGCTCGTCAGAAGCTCACATGACCTGGGACACGGCAACCATCATAAATACATGCCAGTTGCAAGTATCGGAATTTTGATCACGTGACCACAGGGAGGTTGCAACTCTCATGTGAGAAACAGTCATAAGTCACTTTTCTCAGTAACTTCGGACATTAAATGAATGGTTGTAAGTCGACTACCTATACCACACAACACACACACACACCTTAATAATCAGCAAACAAGTGTTCATTAACACAGGATTCTTTTTGCTTCTTTAGAATAGCAGTGTGCATTTATCTCATGTTTGCCCAGTTTAAATTCACTGCCTGAATTTGGACTGCCATAAAAACTTGGAAATTTTGAAAGAAGGAGGGGAAAGTTACTTTAAAAAAAAAAGGGAAGAAAGAAAAAGCACCCTGAGAGCGGAGTCTAGGCTAGAATTCCAAAGGAAGTTGAGGGCCTCCTGCTCAACACAGGAAACGCTCTTGGAGCAGGCCTTAAATGCTAGATTCCAGGCAGAGTTTAACTAACCACTGACAGCTCTGTAAACAAAGCCGGGACAAAAAGAGAACAGCTTTCCCTTTTCTGGTAGTCATTTTTAGTTGGGGGGGCCTGCAGGAGAATTCTCCTATATTTGTCTCGATAGGATATAAACCAAAGCCTGAAAGGGTTTCGCGCATAAAGGAACTATAACGGAGCAAATATTTTATGGAGTAAACCTAACAAGAAGAAGGTAGGTGCAGATTTAAATTGCAGATGCTTCAATCTGTCCAATTCTTTTTTTCCCCACCGCTTCCTGCATCTCAAGTGTCGGTTTTAATTTTTTTTTTTTAAGGAGGATTATTTTAGAGCAACATTTCTAAGGAGGGTATTTTTAACCATTAGCTTCTTTTCCTCTTTTGTTCCTTCTGACAGCCGAATTTTCATTTTTAACCTTTCCAAAAAGCATGCTTTTAGCTTTGTGATTAGCAAAGAAAGCAGCATTAAAGTGAAAGATAATATTTTGTTGCTGGAAAACTGTTTTTGACCCGTTAACGAATTCTTTTCTGACTGTTGCGCGTCTGCAATGGTGCAAACCTGAGGCTACAATGACATAGCCTCCTTTGTGCTTCCAGTTATCAAAAGAGCAAATTTGCACATCTCACTTAAAACTGTCATTATTATTTTGCTAAACATTTATAGCAGGACGACGTCAGTTAAGCATAAATAGCTCTTTTAAGACATTCATCAAATGTAAAATGTTACAACTTTGTTTTAATTTCCAGCAAGGAAGCTGACTTCCAAACAGAAACTTACTAAACATTTAATAAAACGTTTAGTGCTTCTAGAGAATCGTTTTAACTGTGGATGCGAACATGACTATACTTGGGTATGATTCTGTTAATAGGAGGCTTCATATCCATGTCTAATTCTGACTTTCCCCCCCTCTTTCTCTCTCTTTCTCAAATTCAGTCTGGTTTGGAGGGTTTATCTGAACTTGAATATATATCATGGACGACTTTGAACGTCGCAGAGAACTTAGGAGACAAAAACGGGAGGAAATGCGCCAGGAAACAGAGAGGTGAGTAACTTTGGAGACTCGGCCACGGCCTGCTTTTTTTTCTTCTTCATTTTTTTAAAGTGTTGCTTTTGAAACTTCATCCACTTAATAATTTGGGTGCAAATCAACGTATTGCATGGTCCAGATGTTTGCAAAAAAACCATTAACAGCTCCTCTCTGTGAAGGCTTTGTGCAAATTCTGTGTGGCCTCAGTTGTGCCTTCCGAGAGAATTCCTGAACTAGAAGAGGCGAAAGAAGGCAGATACGAAGCTTGTTTGGCGAGCAGGAGGAGCTGGTAATAGCCAAGTTCAAAGTGTCTGACAAGTTCAAACTGTTATGTAGATTTGACTGTGTTGGACAGCCTGAGATGAAATTCTAGGATGTTTGAATAGAGGCAGGCTGTGAATATTTTAAATGTGTTCCAATAATTGATTATGCATCAGTAAATATCATTCACTTATTATTAATACAGACAATGTCTGATATTACTATAGTCTCTCAGATTTAGTTCCATAGAAACAAGCATTGCTTGTTTGGCTGGTGTTTGCTTTTTTGTAACGGAAATCAAAATCGGAGTCTAACAGATTAGGTGTAGGACAAACCAGCAGAGGATCTTAAGGAAGCCCATGGCCTTGAGGATATCTGTTTGATGACGTATCTCAGCTGCATTCTCTTATGCAAGAACCTAGGTAAAGGAGTTGTTTAATCTCTTCTCCTTCATTCAGAGCTTTCCCCCAACATACTACCTGTGTAGGGATCAAGGGGCAGTCCCAAAAGCAGCTGAGGTATCCATAGGAGAATTTTGCAAACAATTACTGTTGTTCCTTTCGAGAAATTGGTGAAGAAGAACGACTTGTCTAGAAATGAGGGTAGATCTGCATCTTCTGCTTGACCCATTGCTAATATGTGCCCCTTGCCACTTGCTAAGTGCAGGGATGGATGGCATTTTGCTCCATTTCCAGCCCACTCCAAATGCACCCCACTAGTTTTTATTCAAAACGGTTGACCAAGCCACGCTAGTGGCTTCATTCCAGTGCTTCATTCTGATCTGGTAGGCTCTGATTCACTGCAGTGCCTGACATCCCCTCTCCCCTCCTGTGACTAATCATTGCCCCGGATTACCAGGTTGTATATTCTGTACTGGTGGGCAGTTGCTTTATTAAAATAATCTTGTGGTTGATCCATTGACTGTCTAAGTCAGGGGTAGGCAACCTTGGCTCTTTTATGACTCGTGGACTTCAACTCCCAGAATTCCTGAGCCAGCATGGCTCAGCTTGGAAACTCTCCCTTTTCCCCTCAGCATGGCTGGCTCAGGAATTCTGGGAGTTGAAGTCCACGAGTCATAAAAGAGCCAAGGTTGCCTACCCCTGGTCTAAGTCAATGAGCTATCCTCAACCATAGAAGCTCGTACTCTTTTCCCTGCAAAGCTTCTCTTGCCTTTTGTTTATTTTTTAAATGACACATCTTTAGGTTGCACGGTAAGAAAGTTGCTGTCTTGTTTCTAGGATGCTGAACGGTTCTTTCTTTGCTGCAAAGTTTTCAGAGATTTACAGAACGTAGGAATGAAAGGACAACTTATTCCCTATTGCTTTGGCTATTCTAGCATCGCAGCTATGATGGTGCCATAAAGGGAAAAGAAAAACGAAAACGAAAAAGGGTCTACATTAGTGACGAGGCACATACGGTGGGAAAAGAGGTGAAGGCTCTTATGTGTGTGTGGCACATATGTACACATGAGGAGTAGTGAGGAGGGAATAGCCCCTAAAAGGAAAAGGCATAAACTAGTAGGCTGGTCCACATAGGAATCAGCCAGCGAGGAGGGGAAGGACACAATCGGGGAGCAAGTACACAAGTCTTACAATGGACATAGTCCAGATAAAGTACCAGCCTAGCCTTGTGGCCAAACCACTGCCATCTGGACTGGAATTATTGAAACTGTCCTAAGAAACAGATGAGAGCAGCATGTGAGACAAGTGGCATAGGTTCCAAAACTGAGATGGTGTGCAGATTTAGAAGCCGCTGCTGGAAAGAGGTAAATAATTGCTTTTCTCAAATTGTTGTAGAGTTCAAAAGATCTGCTGGCCAGGTATTTGTGTTATTTTGCCCAGGTGATGCATAGATGAAGGGACAGCTTTGAGAAATTGGACATGACACCTCTGTTGCTTTTTACAGATTTGTTAATTGACTTCCTGATTTAATCACTTTGCAAATCAAAGGTGCACATACAAATTCTTTATTGTTGTGCTGGAATTGTACTCAAAGGAAGCATGGACAAGATGTTTTTGGAGTTTCCCCCTGTAAAATGCTCACGTACTGTAGCATTAATGCTAGAGTCATCCTCCATTTCTTTCCTGTCAGACCAGAAGGAACCACCTCCGATTGATGGGGTAATAAGAAATACTTGGAAAAGTCTAATCTTCTTTTGTTCCTTCTTTAGCTCATGAAGTGTTCAGAGGACCTTATAGCTCCAACTAGGAAGAACGGCAGAAAAGCCGGTTGATACCAGGGTCTGGCAGTAAAACTCTGACTTAGAAGGGCATATTCACAGCCAGTGTTCAGCAAAGGCTATTTGAACCACAGATCCTCATTGATTGAAGATAGTAGCATGGCAAGAACAAAGAGCATGCAGGCATCTTCATATGGGGCCTTCTCAAAGACTGTGGCTCATGTTTATCATGTGCTTAAGCCAGATCTTCTTAGTTGGAAATCATACTAAGGCACAGTATTACCTGAAATGGAATATTGTGGAAAAACAGGAGAGCAACCAGGCTACTGTGGGGAGAGGCACTGCTGCTCTTTGCATTAATGGCCACAAAGAAGGCAAGGAGCACATCTTCTAAACGATAAAAAAACATGGCAAACTTCTTTCTCTCCCCAACTGCCTCTCTAAACTCTGAGAAGACCTGCAAATGTGTGAATGCAATTTCAGTTCATCTGCCTCTACTTCTCCCATAGCAGAAGATCCAACTAGTGGTGGTCTCACAAATGGAATCTGAAACAGTATACAGTACTCCTTTGTACTGTTAAGAGAATCTATAGCCTTACCCTTCAGACTATGCTAGTAAAGCCTATTGGTCAGGTGCAAAAGACCAGGTCTACACATGAAGGTCCAATTAAATTGATTTATTTATGGACAAGAATATTCTCTCTAATGTTAGCATCTGCTTGGAGTTAGATAAGAGTCAACAGAATTCAAGGGGGGAGGGTTGGACTTAGTCCACTTATGACTACGTAAGGATTCTAGGCTGATTTCTCTTTTATCTCCACCCCAAGGTTCTGCCACTCCTTCTCCTATGTAACCGGAGCTTAAATCTACTATTTAGGCTAAGATTCATTTCTGGAACTTGTAAAACAATGAGCACATAGCAATTATCACCCGTTCCTACGTCTTCTCCTGCCTCTCATCATCAGAGAGCAGAAATAGCTTACCTCCAAATATTTGAGAGACTGAGGACCTCCCAATAAAAAAATGTAGTTTCTAGGCCAACTAAAATCTTAACACCTTTCCACTTCAAAAATCTTCCATGGATGAAACCCCATCTCTTTAGTTATTTGGAAACTATAATTTAAGTTATGGGGCTAGCTGGATTCACATAGCCCACTAGCCTAAAATAGGATCAGATGGTTTGTGGTTCAGCTTGCTGTGGGAGACCCAGCAGTTCTCTTAGCATATTTTGTAAGCCAGTCTATCAGAGTAAATCATAACATGGCTTATTCGGTCATAATGTTATCTGAACACAGCAATTATGTCTTATCAGCCTGGCTTTAATAAGGTTAGCCACCAGTCAATAGAAAAAGTCATAAGACAGTTATTAACAAGATATAACTCTTGCTGTTTTCATGTTTCTTTTTGTCCTTTTCTTGGTGTTGTCTAGAATAATAAGAGTGATCAAAGCTTTGTCTGGTTATCCTTGTGTTGAATGTCCTCCTTATTGCATGTCTCCAACACAGCTTCTTCTCAAAGGTTGGACACCACGTCATGTCTTGTCTTAACTCCCTAAGAGGCACAAGAGAGATTGGTTTACATCTCAATGTTATTATTGTTATTTCGGTTTACATCCTGCCTTCCTGTCCGTAAAGCACTCATGTAAACTGAACTAAATTTGCCTTCCAGACCAATGCACGAAACCAAACTTAGGTCTTTGAAATGCTCTGCATTTTTACTGGTTTGTTAATGGTGGTTTGCTAGTTAAAACAAATCATTATTAAAGGAAAGCCTGCATGAATAATATGGACCACGTGCCAACATACTTTTGTTCAAGAAAATTGTGCCAAACAATCTCTACACTTGGGAAATATTTCAAACAAAGATGCATACTGGAGACAAACACTCAAGACACACGCACATTCTGAGGCAATTTTTTTAAAAAAAACAACAACAGGTCAGCAAACTGGTAAAGGAATAAGAGAAACTAAATTTTCAAATACAAAAATGAACAAGTGAAATTGATAGAATGAGAGGAATTGAAATTGACAGACCTGTCCATCTCTACTGCCTTCTGCTTAAATCAGATACCTTCCGATTTGATAGGATTGCAACTTGCAGGATTTGAGCACATTGGCTGGAGTTTGGGAAGTTGCAGTCCCATTATTTCTGGAGAACACATAATTTCCCCACAACTGAGGGAAGCCTCTAGAGACATTATTAAAAAAAATGGGAAGGAGAATGTTCATCAGATGAAAAGCAGCCCTCCTCTTAGAAGCAATAGTGTTGGCTTCTAAATGAATCTAATTTAGCTGGCCATCCCTTCCTCCAGTTCTGTTCCTCTTCTGTAAAACAATGAAATAATTCAGCATTTGGGTAAGTATTCCTTTTGCATTTTCTCAATTCCAGAACAACTGAAAGAAATTTGGTTAGTGTTCCAAAAATATTGATGAAAAAAGGTAACAAATTGGCATACCTGGGAATATGTTTGTATTACTGTAGCTATTAACGGATTAACAAATGATTAGTGCACTATTGTAGGAGAAGGCAGTGGCAGAGCCTGGGGGCAGAATCAACAGAGTAATTAGCTAAGAGTTGTTATATTCCCACAAGCTGCCTAAGCCCTTGAATTCTGTTAACTCTTATCTGGCACCAGTTTAGTGCTGATGGTTAGTTGACTAGATTCTTGTGTATATACATGAGTAATAAATCAGCTTGACTATAACTTAAGGTATGGTCCTGATTCTTCACATCTGACAACTATTGTAACTAATTAAACAACTGATATTTTAAAAATAGTTCCAAAATCCAACGTACAAATAGAGGAGAATATTTGTAATTTAGGATTGAAATGAGGGGTCCTTGGTGCTTTTGAGATGTTTCATTACTCAAACTAGGTAACATCATCATCAGATGATGATATTTAGTTTGGGTAAATATCTGAAATATCTGCAAGAAAACAACCAAGCTCAGAGAGCATCAAGGACCCCTCAAAATCCATTATTTTAGCAACGTATTAGCAGTTTAACAGAACTTTTGGATTACTCACCAAGAGTACAAAATTCCTTTTCCTTAATTCCTGAATTACTTGAGAAATTTAACATTTTTGGACTAATACCGTGTAGGTTTGGATATATATATATATTCCAGAAAGCTTGGTTAGTTTTCAATCCATGCATGACATTCTCCACTACATTATTAAGAAAATGATAGGATTATATATAAAAAAAATCTACTGTAGGAGAAACTTTATAAATCATGAGGATAATTCTGAACTAAAATATTACCTTGTAGAGAAATGCTAGAACTATGTACTTCATACCGAGTTTGGCAATCAGTCAGTACAGTTCAATATGATTTGTATCAACTTTCTCTCTGCTAAACCTCTGGTTGGTTGAACTAGTTTTCTTGTAATCTGAGTTTAGTGACCATTTGAAGTTACGATGGACTGAAAGAAGTGACCTTTGATTGGTCTGCTATCAGAAGACCTAACAAGTCCCTAAGAGGCAACCGCATATTCTAAAACAACATTCTTATATTGACACTGTCTGATGAATTTTAAAATTCTCATGCCGTTATTTCCACATGGAAAGCAAAGATGCCTAGAGAACTTTAGTTTTGCTGCAGGAAAATAACTAGAATATTTGGGCACTTGAAACACTGAAACGCGATAATGCTTTCCATGTGGCAGCATATAACTTAACCTCCATACTAATACAACTGGCAAAAACGTTTGTAAGTCATCGTGATATTTTAGCATTCTGATAAAAAAAAACTTGTAAGATTAATGGCATGAGAATTTGAAAGTTCATCATGATTGTTAAGTGAATCCGGATTGCTCATTGACTCTGCTTGTCAGAAAGTAGCAAAAGATGATCACATGACACTGTAACTGGGTTATGTGCAACCACCCGTTGCCAAGTGTCTCAAGAGTACAGAGAAGAGCAACAAAGATGATTAGGGGACTGGAGGCTAAAGCATATAAGGAACGGTTGCTGGAACTGGGCATGTCTAGTTTAACGAAGAGAAGGACGAGGGGGGACATGATAGCAGTCTTCCAATATCTCAGGGGCTGCCACAAAGAAGAGGGAGTCAAGCTATTTTCCAAACCGCCTGAAGGCAGGACAAGAAGCAACGGATGGAAGGAGGAACAGGGGAGGAACAGACTCAGACTCAACCCTTCCAAGACCGAGTGGCTGTGGATGC
>NW_015388044.1:355042-365337 GCF_001527695.2 Protobothrops mucrosquamatus
TAATAATAATAATAATAATAATAATAATAATAATAATAATAATAATAATAATAATAATAATAATAATAATAATAATAATTTTGATCATGTGACCATGGGGATGCTGCCACTTTTTCCAGTGCTGTTGTAAACTTCAAATGATCACGAAACAAATGGTTGTAAGTCAAGGGCTAATTGTACAAGGCTTAATTGTGCAAGATCTTTTTCTGATCTAATTGGAAATGGTGGAGATCTGGTTCTTCTTATTTAAAAAATATGGGTTCTCCCACTGAGTTTCACCCCTTCCCCGGAGAGAAAGTAACCAAGACTAGAATGCCTTTTCAAGAGCCCCCTCAGGACATATGTAAATCACCCAACTGTTCAACTAAAAGATTTATTTTTCATGCTCCAGCAGAAGCCTCCCAATGCTGCTGTTATGGCTGAAAGGCTTTTTCATTAAATAACTTTTTTTTGTGTTTCTGACCTTCTTTCTCATCTGCTGATTTACAGTGGCAATGTAAAGAGCCCCTTAAATGAATGTAAGCCTATAACTATTTAAGAAAATATTTACAGTGACTTAAAAAACTGTGCACCAAAGTTATTTCCCTCTAGGCTAAAAGTCCAAGAATCCGTCTGGAGAGACTGCATTTGTGTCCTCTGGGTATGATGGTTTTCCATGGTTTTTCTGCAAATCCCAGTAAATATAATTCCCTAGATTCCATTCTCAAGTTGTCAGACTGTTGAGGCTGGACATTTCCTAAACAAATAAATTTTAAAAAATGAAAGACTGGAGACAGTTGCTGTTTACACCAGCTTTTCCAAATTCCTCTAAACATGTATGTCCATTCCCAGAATTGTTAACAAGGACCATGCTAGCTAGGCCATTTTGGGAAATGAAATCTATACATTTGGCAGGCATCCAGATTTGGGAATTTTGGCTAATAGATGAAGTTTTATTTTTAGAAACACATCCTCAAGTATCCATTAGGTAACACGATATGTAAATGTGCTATGGAAATTACTTGTGTAAAGTTTTCTTCATATCTATTGTCTGCATGGAGTGAAGGTCTGGGGCTGTTTGAATTAATCCAACTAGGAGTTATATATTCTCCATTTATACTGGCATAAAGAGAAGGAACGTAGCTGTGAATCTCACACAGTTTTCTTTGTGCTGGGAGGTGGTCTGTAACTTTTTCATCTCATCATAAATATGACCATTGGTTGACATCTCTGAATTGCCCAGGTCTGTGGAGAACAGTGGCACTTTTATGCTACCGTTACTTCCAAGTTAGGAAAGATTGTATGTTTCTTTGATCTGATAAACAAATGGTCTGCTTTCTGTCTCAGCAACTAATAACCTGTTGACAGAGGCTCAAAAGTTTTATCCAAATGTGAAGTCTTATTTATTTAGAAGATAGTTCTGCTGAGTTCAGCAGGTTCTTTCAGTTAACTGATTAGGTCTGTAGTTTAATGTCTGTATCTCAGTAATGCAATTCATTTTGTTAAACTACGAATATTTTGGCCAGAGTGCTGCAGTGCATCTGGGACATTTGGCCAATGGTATGATTTAGGGAGTGACTTACGATGGAGTTTGAAAAAGAGATTACTTGTATTTTGCATTGTTAAGGGTTTGAAAGCTTCCTGATGGTGATTATGAATGAGTTTAAGGACAATGCAGCTTCCTGGAGTCTTAATAATGAAGGGCAAGGCCGTGGAGGAAGATTGAGGTGGAACGGACATTCAGTTCGAACCCAAAACTAAATGGCTGATAACTTGCTTTAAAAATACAGGTAGTCCTTGACTTACGATCACAATTGAGCAAGACACTTGTTAAGTGAGTTTTGCTCCATTTTACAGCGTCTCGTGCCAGTTTTTAAGTGAATCACTGCAGTTGTTAAGTTAGTAACAAGCTTGTTAAGTGAATCTGGCTTCCCCATTGATTGCAGGAGATGACCAGGCTGAGCCCGAGGGAGGGGCCAAGTGTGTCATCAGTCTGGAGTCCCTTCACACCAACAAGAGATCTAAGTTCAGCCCACCTTGAATTCCATTTACTCTTTATCTGCTGCCAACTCGCTTTGACCATTAGTAGTTCATATTTTTGTAGGGAGCTTTAACATACAATAAACCTATATATTCATCTGAACTGCCTCTGGCCTTGTACTCCTGATTTCTTGCGCTTGACATTGACTTTGCTTGTTAGAAGATCGCAAAAGTGATCACATGACCCTGGGACACTGCAACAGTTGCCAGGCATCTGAATTTTGATCACATGACCACGGGACGCTGCAATGGTCGTAAATGTGAAAAACGGTCATAAGTCACTTTTTTCAGTGCCCTTGTAACATCAAATGGTCACTGATCCAATGGTTTTAAGTTGAGAACTACCTTTAATAGGTTTCTGTGACAGGCAGTCCTCGAGTTACGACCATAATTGAGCCCAACTTTTTTGTTGCTAACTGAGACAGTTGTCATGAATTTTGCCCCATTTTATCACCTTTCTTGACACAGTTGTTAAGTGAATCACCGCAGTTATTGAATTAGTAACACGGTTGTTAAGTGAATCTGGTTTCTCCATTGATTTTGCTTGTCGGAAGGTCGCAAAAGGTGATCGCATGACCCTGGGACACTGCAACTGTCATAAATATGAGTCAGTTGCCCGGCGTCTGAATTTTGATTACGTGACTATGAGAGGTGCTGCAACAGTTGTAAGTGTGAAAAACGGTCATAAGTCACTTTTTTCGATGCTGTTGTAACTTCGAACGGTCACTGAATGAACTGTGGTAAGTTGAGGACTATCTGTACTTCATTTCAGTTTCACTCCATTTGTAGTTCCATTCCCTTCATTTTCTATTCTTTGGCCTTGTACTCTATTCCTCCAGAATCTTACGAACATTTATAAAATTAAATAGACTTTGTAAAATTAATTCCAGCATTGAATCGTCTCAGATTTCAGTTTGTCTGTAGCTGTTTTACACATGAATATGAGGAAAAATGCAGTGCTTATCTATTTAACCCTATCTTTCTTCTCCCAAACTGCTAGTTGTTGAGGGGACCTGGGTTCAATTACTCATTGATGTCAAAACTATGAAGAATGCTGGGACCACAAAAAAAAAACTGTGCCGTACCTCCAGTTTACTAATGTTACTTACATTTCCTGAAAGATTTTATGGGAATTAACCCCTGGGCAGTATAGTATGGTAGAAAAAAGAATGGGAATAAGGGAGGAAGATGTGGGTTTTGGAGAGATATGAGTAAAAAAAATACATTAAGAATATTGGGACCTAAGGCAGATGGAGACCATGAAATAAAGGGAAAACAGCCTTGTCTTTCCTTCTCTCCCTGATCCTGGTTGGAAACGTCATCTCATACATTGTTAAAAGAAAATAAGGCCAGTTTACTAATGGAAACATTTGTTCCTGTGCTGTTTCTATTGCAAGTTTTTAAAAACTCTTTCGGAATTGTTTTTAGGAAGAAAAAGTTAAATGTCTTCTGCCTGAGTATTATGATCTTGAGTCATGCAAGATTCCTCAGTTTTGGCTTTGATTACAGCAACTGTAATGTTGAAAATGTTAAGTGTTGTAAGCGTAGTGTAAATACAAGGTTTGGCATATTATTATCACACTACACAATAGTGGAAGATGGAGTCCAGTTATTAAAGGCCAAACATCTGGCTAATCATGGGATTTGGAAGAACAAAAGTGATTCTGAAGAAGGATGTCTTTGAACACGCTGCCCAGTCAAGAAAACGTAACCAGAAAATGTAAAATGAGGCATGCCGGGCCAAAAACATTAATTTCACTTGTACATTGAGTTGTTTGTAACTCACCAGAGAAATATTGGCATTATAGCAGATGACTCAAGAAGGTGTTGTGTGGTTGGCATGAAAATTGTCATGAAAAAGCCATGAAAACTTACAGTATTTTAGGTCATGAAATATCTGCAAGAAAGCAACCAAGCTCAGAAAGCACCAAGGACTCCACAGCTATATATTAAAAAAAGGCTAATTCCATGCTAGTGATCATTAAGAAAGGGTCTGAAAATAAAACTGCCAACATTGTAATGCCATGGTATAAATCCCTTGTATCTTTAAATCTGGACTACGGGTTAGAAATGGTTGCTACATTTCAAAAAGGATATACTACAGCTGTAATGTGCTTGAGAGAAACACTGTGTTTTGTGAGGAGAAAAAAAGGCTTTCAGAGAACAAATTGGAAGGCATGTTGTGTGCTTTGTGAGAGAGGCCATTGACATGCTGATAGGACATAACACCCATTCAGAAGTAGTAATTTCTCAGCAAGGAGGCAAGCCTTTTTTGAAGTCCTTTCCTCACTCTGGTGATGCCCTCACAAAGTGAGGGGAGTGGCAGGTATCTAAATTTGTTTCCAAATTTTAAGAATTGAGCAGAGTCATTATGGGAGCAGACAAGCCTTCTGCTGCCCTGGTGGCAGGCCACTTTAGGCTTTCAAATACCCATCTACTCCCACTTAACTAGGAGTAAGCTCCACCAGTCTAGAGCAATGATTGAGGTGCTGACCTAGAAAGTGAGAGACTGGCAATTCTTAGGCATGAAAGCCCACGGGGTGACTTTGGGCTAGTCCCTCTCTTGCAGCCCAATTTATCTCATGGGGTCATTGTTGTGGGTTAAGTGGATATAAATGCTACATATGTTAAATGTTAGAAACGTTTCGTTTTGTTTCTTTTGTTTTGCTTTTAAGGACTTTTTAGACAAGGTTGTCTGTGTGGTTCCATGTTTTACCTGTGTTTACAGATTTTGCATACCTCCCAGAGTCCATTGGTGTTGGGGAGCTATTACAAATTGGAAGGAAGGAAGGAATAGAAAGAGGAGGGGAGGGGTAAGGGGAGGAAAGAGAGAGAGAGAGAGAGAGAGAGAGAGAGAGAGGGAGGGAGGGAGGAGAAGATAAACAAATTAATGAATTAAGGAAGGAAGGAAAGAAAGAAAGAAAGAAAGAAAGAAAGAAAGAAAGAAGGAAGGAAGGAAGGAAGGAAGGAAGGAAGGAAGGAAGGAAGGAAGGAAGGAGTTACTAGGCAGCTGATTGGAATTGTGGAATTTTAAGGGGATCAAGACTAATGTTATCTTTCATATGTGGCATTTGAAAAGGAGGTTCTGAAAAAAAGGTATTAAGCTACTTAATACCTTGAACACATACAGAGGACTTATTTTTCTCAAAGAAGACACCTGACCATCTGGTGCAGGGGTAGGCAACCTTGGCTCTTTTATGACTTGTGGACTTCAACTCCCAGAATTCCTGAGTCAGTTCACGAATTCTGGGAGTTGAAGTCCACAAGTCATAAAAGAGCCAAGGTTGCCTACCCCTGATCTGGTGTAAGGCCACAAGCCTTGCATAAATATTAAATACACAAGGAGAAATCTAATGAACTTCATTAATATAATGATACTGAGTTTAAATCATTTGATTTCTTTGTTTTTGATGTAATTGTTATTAGAATTTTAAAAAAGAAAATAAAAATTAATGCAAACTATTTGAAAAGAAAGAAAAGAGACAAAGAAATAAAGCAAAAAGAAAGCAAAAAGTTCAAGAAAAGAAAAAATGTTAAAGAAAAACAGATGAGAAAGAAAAAGAGATACAAAGCAGTGGCTTCCGATATTCTATATAGCATTTATAAGTACAATTATATTTTAACCTCTTTAAAGTTACATAACAATACTCTTCTTTCTGTCATTTATCCTTTCTAATCATCAAAACCATAAATGGCATGTTCAGTTTTTTGAAGTTTATGCAAAAAGTCCATAAGAGGTTTCCATAGTTTAATTCATTTGATTTCAATTCATTTAACAATTAATTGAATTTCTTTAAATCAAATACTTATTTTTATTCTGGTCCTTCTTTTTTATAGTGTTCGCAATGACTTGTTGGGGTGTATAGAAACCCAAAGGTTGAGCTTGGTCGTCATTGCAAGAAATGGATTCACATTGGTTGTATATGCATAAAATCAGAAAGAGGGTTTTAAAAGGGAGCAAACACAGAATGTCTTTGCTTCCTTGCTGGAGGTCTAGAATTAGTGTCCTAAGCCTTACCTTTCATTTGCTGTGATCGTGGTCTTATAAAATATCCCTGCTGACTTGACATAAAGTTAGTGGATATTGCAAATGCAGTATCATACCACATGATGAGCAAACAAGGCATGCCAACAGACTGATAGCCGAAATAAATTATTTTAATTTCCTTTTGGTTTTTCTTCATTTTGCTCTGGCAACTGCCAAGATGATAAGACGGGTTGATCCAATAAAATTCTATCTGGGTGGTAATTTCTCTCAGGTCCATATCTGTCGAAGCCACAGCATTAAGTATCTGTTTCCCCTTTCCCACGAGACTTTTGGACTTCGTTTTTTTAGTTATGAGATGAGTTATGGGTAAAGAGTTGTATTTAGAGAGGGTGATAAGCTGTTAACATTGTTTTTACTTGCTGGGTTGAAGGGAAAAAATACTCTTTTATCCTTTCCTTTCCCCTTCTGTCCCCTCCCCTCCCCTCCCTTTCTTTCTCTTTCCTTCCCTTTTTCTTTTCCCCTTCCCTTCCCTTCCTTCTCCCCCACTCCCCTCCCTTCCCTTCTCTTCCCCTTTCGTCCCTCTCCTCTCTTTTTCTTTCCTTTTGCATTTTTGGTAGTTTGCCGTTAGCTTTAATTCTTTCTATTGGTAACTCTTAATAACGTGATTTGAATTCTTTTCAAAAGCTTTCCCCCTTTCCCTGCAGTTATCTATGCTAGCAAATTAATGGGCAAGATTACACCCTTTGTCTTGGAATAGTTGATTTGCAGCTCATGTGACACGGCCATGTTTTCTGGTCTCTGTTAGTGAGAACATTCCAAAGATTCCCCTTGTGAGCTGTCACTTCAATGTCTTAATAAGGCCAGCCGTGTGCAGCTGTAAAATGGATGACGGTTGCCTTTTCTAAATATTGGGTGCCTGGAGATTCCATTTATGGTGAAGCTTGCAAACTTGGTATTCCACCCGAAGGTCAGCCTCTCAGATAACAACATTGCTCACCGTAGCCCAGAGTTTCTTCAGCCAGGAAACTTCAGATTGCAGGGATCACTTTTCCCTAGAGAAACTGTGCAGAACATGGATTGGAATTAGGGAGGAGAAATAGGCCACCTAAAGGAACCAAGCCGATGAAGCGTCCTTTTGATGAGATGCTAGTTTATGCTGCCAGGATGTGGATGTGAGGCTGATGGCAGCAGGACTTGAATGACTCATGTCATTTTTGTCTTTTGGCTAATGCATAGATTTGGCTCTTTCTTGCAATACTGTTATTAGCTCACAAAGTGGAATAAAATGGGCTATAGTGTGCCTAGTTGAAAGAACGGTGTGATAGACTAATGCTGAAGACTCTTGCCTCCCACTTGGAAGGTTGAGAATTCAATCCTAGATAGAGGCAGAAATTTTACTTATAGGGTGCAAAGAAAAAAAAATTACTGTGAACTCTGCATAGCGTCAGGGAGGGCATCCGGCCAGTAAACGCTCAGCTCCATCCAGTTGCCCTGACTCTGCCCCGAATTAAGGGATTACAGGGTTGTAAAAAGGGAGTATTTGTAAATATTCTCAAATGTGGTTAGACCTGAATATTTTAATACATATTTGTTTATGAATTTACAGAGTGAGGTTTTCTTATTTTTTTTTAATAAAAATTACAAGTTAAAATAGCAACAAGGCAAAACAAACAAATGACTATCAAAATGACAAGGATACAAGATGACATTTCCTTCCTTTTGGTACCAGGTTTTCTAGTTTATTGCGCTGCCCTGATATATGAACGTTGCTGAACTCTGCAGTTCTTTCAGTACTATATCATATTTAGCTGAAATGGAAATGGAGGGAAGTGTTGGAGTATTGTGGAAGTTTTTAAGAAGAGACTGGACAGCCATTTATCTGAAATGGTATAGGGTTTCCTGCCTGAGCAGGGGGTTGGACTAGATGGTTGATTGCATTCAAACTCTTGACAACTTGAAAGCTGTTCTTTAGATCCTAGTATAATGTTTAAAAAATATCCCACAATTTGGTAAATTTGATCTAGTAAAGGTGTTGCTGGTGCTACTGCTGGAAAACCAATAGCACTCTTCATGAGAGTATTGAATATTTGTATTATTGCTTGGAATGTATAGGCACAATGGATTACAAGTAGTCCTCAACTTACAACATACAAATTCTGTCTCTTTCATGTACCTCTACATACGTTATGCATTTTCTTCAACCTATCTGAATTTGAGGGATTCTCAGAGATTTTAGTGCAGGTTAATCAACAACAAAGGCAAATTTAACACTTGATATGTGGCAGAGGCAATATCATCTCCTTCCAGTTGTATTAGTTCAATTTATTTACTTAAGATGTGTATCCAATGCATTTCCTTATCCCATTCATCCTCAGCCTGTGGACTAAGTCACCATTCTTCTCACTGTTAGTGATTGGGAATTGAGACCCATAAGGTAGTGTATCACAGAAGGCCACCCAGTGAGTTTGTAGCTGGACTGAGATTTGAATTTTCACCTCACAGGTAGAAGTCCAAAATGGATGAAATACATTTGAGTTTTTCATTGCTCCAACATGATTGTGCTTGTTAGAGCAATGAAATCACTCTTCATTTAGACAGTGATCGGGCAAAAGTACAAGTACATATTTTCCCAAACTCTAAAATACATATCACAATAGCTTTGATTTTTCCCCCAAATATCTGCAGGTTGCGTTAATTGGTTGAACACTTCAGGAGCAGCTTTCTTCAAACATTGAGTTAATTTGCTTGAGTCCATTAAGCTTTTGATGAGACAGGAATTCGAATTTTCAGTTTCAACCCATATAAATCATCTGGGTCCTGAGTTGACTGGATTTAAAGGGAGTTTCAGTCCAGGTGCAAAACACGAAATACTTGATTTTGATTTAAACTTCACATTTGTTTGGAGTGTGTCTCTTTGGACGTAAAGTTGTTCCAAATGAAAGAGTGTAGGCATAGGCAGTGAATTTTCATGACTTCTGGCACACCAAATAAAGAATTGTCCCTAATGTCCATCCTAAAGGATAGGTTTGACCAGAAATGTATGGAAGTTTCTGGCATTATCCCCAGTTTCCCCATTTAATCAACAGCAGGAACTGGTAATATTAAACTGTTTGCAAATCAGTTGTGGTTAGCTCCACTAGATAGACCTGATCAGAAAATCATTTTCATAGGAGCACTAGAAATATACTTTACCGAGGTAGACTATAATAATAGAAGTCTGATTGTCTTTACCTTCCTCCTAATTATACCTCAATGAATTAGGATCTAAAGAAATGTTCAGCCTTTGCTGAGATAATGGTTCTTGCATCCTCACCTTACAACCATTCATTTATTGACTGTTTGAAGTTACAGCGGCATTGAAAAAAGCGACTTATGTCTGTTTTTCACACTTATGGCTGACTGTTGCAGCATAATAATAATAATAGTAATAGTAATAGTAATAGTAATAGTAATAATAATAATAATAATAATAATAATAATAATAATAATAATAATAATAATAATAATAATAGAAAAGTTGGAAGGGACCTTGGAGGTCATCTAGTCCAACACCCTGCTCAGGCAGGAAACCCTATACCATTTCGGACAAATGGCTGTCCAGTCTCTTCTTAAAGCATCCCTGTGGTCATATGATGAAAATTTGGATGCTTGGCAACTGGCATGTATTTATGACGGTTGCAGTGTCCCAGGGTCATGCGATCCCCTTTTGCGACTTCTGACAAGCAAAGTCAATGGAGAAAGTAGATTCACTTAACAACTGTGTTACTAACTTAACAACTGCAGTGATTCACTGAAAACTGTGGCAAGAAAGGATGTAAAATGGGGCACAACTCATTTAACAACTGCTTTACTTAACAACAGAAATGTTGGGCTCTTAAGTGGTCGTAGGTTGAGGATTACCTGTATTAATACAGGGTGAAGTTTGATAACATAGGGTGAGGATTTTTTGCTGGAATGGGGAGGAGGAAAGAAGTTCTTGAAGTCTGAAAATCATTAAGACCTGTTGTATAAGGTCAAAGAGGTGAGTGGACCAAGTAAAAGGATCTTCTCTGTGATGGCTTTTATCCTGTAGTTGTAAGTCGAGGATTACCTGTATTCAGGGCTTTTTTTCTCGGAGAAAAGGTGGCGGAACTCAAACCTGGCCACGCCCTCATCAAACCCTAGGACCGCCCCTTTAGAGAACAGGAATGCAAGTAAAATTTGGGAGGGGCTATTTCCGGTGTGGGAGGGGCTATTTCCGGTGCGGCCGGCCCGGAAAAAGGTGCCGGAACGCGGTTCCGCCGCGTTC
>NW_015388044.1:365576-398654 GCF_001527695.2 Protobothrops mucrosquamatus
GAAAAGGTGGCGGAACTCAAACCTGGCCACGCCCTCATCAAACCCTAGGACCGCCCCTTTAGAGAACAGGAATGCAAGTAAAATTTGGGAGGGGCTATTTCCGGTGTGGGAGGGGCTATTTCCGGTGCGGCCGGCCCGGAAAAAGGTGCCGGAACGCGGTTCCGCCGCGTTCCGGCTGAAAAAAAGCCCTGCCTGTATTTCTGTCATGTACGGTGGTAATGAGTTGCAAGCATTCATTGTGTTTCACCTAATGATTGATGTGCCATTATCCAGATTATTCTTACATCCATTCACCAAGGATTGGTTCCCCCAACATGATAAACCAGTGATGGTGAACCCTTTAGAGACCGAGTATCCAAACTGCAACCCAAAACCCACTTATTTAACGCCGGGTGCCAGGTGGGACATGTCCCCCTGGGTGGGCATAGCTGTGGTAGTCATGGCAGACTGGGTGGGTGTGGCCAAAGTGGGCGTGGTCACCTCGATGTTGCTCCTGGGGAGGGACGCCTGTGGGGGCCGGGCAGGGTTGGGGGAGATCCAGGGGGTCTCTGGTAGGTGGGGCGGTGGGCAGGAGGCTCCACCTGTGGGGTGAGGCGGGGCAGGGTGGAGGTGCCATTGCTGCGGGCAAGGCAAGGCAGGGGCCGGGGCAGCTGCTGCCTGACACTATCGGCCCCTGCACACAGAAGCCAGCGAGCGCATGGGGGCCGACGGTGTCCATCAGCAGCCACAGTCTGCCAGCTCCTCAACCGGTGCACTCTGGGGATCCGCAGCCCGCCGGCAGCAGTTCAGAGAAGCTGCCTCTGAGCTGGACAGCTGGCTGACAGCTGAGGAGGCGATGCAGTGGGTCATGCCCGGGAAAAGGAGAACATGCGAGGCCAGGAGGGATGGGATGGGAGGGGAGGGAAACCAGCCATGCCGGGATGTATCCAGCCACGTGGGACCTCGGGTGGTTGGTTGAAGAGGGACGGTTGCCATCTCCAGGGCATGACACACGTGCCCACAAAGAGGACTCTGAGTGCCGCCTCTGGCATGCGTGCCATAGGTTCGCCACCAGTGTGATAAACCATGACTTGTTTATTTGGTGTCAGTGTGACGTGTGAATCAAATCTGGGCAGCATGTTCTTCTGTGGTTCAGCCAATCCTGGTGTGGTAGTTTTGTATGAACTAAATCTAGGTTTGATGAGCCCTTATTTATATCAGAATAAACACTCGAAAATTCTTCCTCAAGAGAGTTGAAATTTGGCAAGAATATTGTACCTTAAAAGCTTTCAGGCATTCAGAGCAACTGACTCATCTTAAGATGGGACTACTCATAAAACGTACTGGCTGGTTGTTGACTTTTCACGGGGATAAGAAAGCATGATAGTTTTACTAGACTTTTCTGGGGCATGTCACGGTAACCTTTTGTGCTTGGGGTTTCCCTTTTCTGACAGATAACCTCTTGTCTCCAGCCCGTTTTGCAAAATTGAGTGTGACTGCATCCGTTCAGTCCATCTCTTTAGTTTTGCGTTCCCTCTGACTGGAGATTTTTTTTTTAAAAAAAAACAAAAACTAGAACCAAAGACTATAGTTAAAAAGAAACAAAACTTTTGTCTTTTCTGCTAGGTCTCGGTTAACCTTTTTCAAAACATTTCCATGTAAGGATTCTGTCCTTGAGATTTCATGGTTGCTGGGAGCCTCAGATTGTGACTCACATTACTGGTCTTAGCATCCTTTGTGCAGCTACATACTCCGTTGTTGATGCTCGTCCCAGTGCTAGGAAAAACTTACTCATTTCAGATCAACCTTTGTAATAGACCCAAAAGTAAACAAAACCATTTTTATTCAGTTAACTAGCAGGCAGAAAAACCAAAGCAAGCTGCTTTGGAGTGAGGTAACGGATATCTCCTATGCTCAAAGGATAAAGAGGAACTTCGTAATAAAAATTGTCTGTATTCGGCACAGACAGTCCCTGGGTTAAGAACATTCCAATTTAAGGACAATCCCTAGACCAGGGGTCTTCAAACGTGGCAACTTTAAGACTTGTGGACTTCAACTTCCAGAATTCCTCAGCCAGCCTTGGCTGGCTGAGGAATTCTGGGAGTTGAAGTCCACAAGTCTTAAAGTTGCCACGTTTGAAGACCCCTGCCCTAGACATCTGTGGACCATTTATTACTAAAAATGGCAAATAGCATTCTCTTTTCTCAGAATAATAGAATAACAGAGTTGGAAGGGATCTTTGAGGTCTTCTAGTCCAAGCCCCTGCTCAAGAAGGAGACTATACCATTCCAGAGAAGTGGCTATCCAATCTTTTCTTAAAAGCCTCCAGCAATGGAGCATCCACAATTTCTGGAGGCAAGCCGTTCCACTGGTTAATTGTTCTCACTGTTGGAAATTTCTCCCTAGTTTTAGGTTGCTTCCCTCCTTGATTAGTTTCCATCCATTGTTCCTTGTCTTGCCTTCTGGTGCTTTGGAAAATAGGTTGACCCCCTCTTCTTTGGGGTAGCCGCTCAAATATTGGAAGACTGCTATCATGTCACCCCTAATCCTTCTTTTCACTAGCCTAGACACACCCATTCCTATAATCGTTCTTCATATGTTTTAGCCTCCAGCCCTCTAATCATCTTTGATGCTCTTTTCGGCACTCTTTCCAAAATCTCAACATCTTTTTTATAATATGGTGAATTAAATTCAACATTTCAGTGGAACTGAATCCCTCTCAAATGTTTATAGTCTTAGCAGCATATTGGCTGTCCTCAGAAGCATTTTCTTGGCATGACAGTATTATTCTTATTTTACATATTGATGAACTAAGATAAATGTAGTGATTTGTTTGTGGCACATACAGAATATACAATCAAGAATAGGTGGATTTGAATCTAGATCAGGGGTCTCCAACCTTGGCTACTTTAAGACTTGTGGACTTAAATTCCCGATGGCTGGCTGGGGAATTCTGGGAATTGAAGTCCACAAGTCTTAAAGTGGCCAAGGTTGGAGACCCCTGATTTATATTTCCTATATTCAGGAGAGCCCTGCATCTATTGGAGGATGCTGCCTTTTCTTCATGTCCCTAGGCATGTACATAAGAAGGAAACCAAGTGGAAAGGAGAATTTGAAGAATCTGCAGTATACAGAATGGTCAAGCTTGTTTTATTAATTCTGCTTTGCCTCAACATGTGTCCTAAAATTGCTGGACTGTAAATTATTGGGATTTGCACTATAGGGTTATTAAACTGGTTTCCTTTCTCTTTTCCTAGTTCAGTGTTTCTAAACCTCAGCAACTTTAAGATATGTGGACTTCAACTCCCAGGAATCCTAGAAACTGAAGTCCACACATCTTAAAGTTGCAGGGGTTGGGAAACTCTGCTCCAGTTAATTAATATCAGTAGAGCATATGGAATTCAATAGATAACTAGCTGTATAGAACTAAGGAGGAGGTGCCTTGGTGACAATATTGGAAAGAAGAACTATGAACGTTTCCAAACTGCCTTATGGAAGAATGAATATCAGATGTGCAAACCCAAAACAGGATGTAGCTGTATTCTCTAAGACCGCCTTCTGTCCTTGAAATGCATCCCTTGCCTATAAAACGAAAGGCTGAGATTGAAAAATGGATGTCAGCATGTAATACTACTGGTGTGGTCTTTGAAAGCCTCTATTTTTCTCTGCTTCATGTGGAACAGATTAACCCACCCATTAGGTTTGTGTCTTAAGCCTGCTAATTCTGCTATATTAACTAATTCCTCTTAATAAAAAAAAATTGAAGGAAGTCTTAACTTAAGAACAACCATTGAAAACTAGTTATTTATTTATCCTGTTAATTAAATTCACATTGCAAGGGATAGAAAAACACCTACAGTGCAGTAGCAATGGCAGCTCTATAAATAGAATAACAAAGTCAACACAGGGTAATGGCTTAGCTTGATTTGGATCAATGTCCAAATCCAAAACCTGATGGAAACCACTGCTCAGCCCATAAAGGTTGAGATGTGAAGGAATCTATTTTTTTTTTAGACGTTGCTGATCTGTAACTCCCAACATGCTATATCATTGCTGACTAGAATGCTGAGAATTCCAGAACATCTCAAAAGTGATAAAACTGAATGAATGAATGAATAAACAGACAAACATAGAAATTGAATACACAGGCAGGCAATAAAATATTATTAGATCTATATATTAATAGAACATATAGACATGCTTCTTGTAACCAAGATGCATTTTATCAATCAGTAGACTTCAAAAGATCATCAATTTCTTGAAATACAGGAATTAGAAATCTATATATTATTAAAACTCTCCTGATTGTTTGTCTGTCTGTAAGCTTCAGTTGGGTAAAATGATGCATCACAGGCTAACAATTTTTGAATAAACTTACTTCAAATGGGCTAACTTAAAAAATGTCCTAAATCCAGGAGCTGTTACTCCCTTGAGACTGAAATGTGGCCAAGCTGTGACATGTGATCATCATTTCCAATTCTCCCTGCCAGTTTTCCCACAAGTCAGTGGGGAAGCTGGCAGGAAGTTGAAAGTTGCTCCTGCTCCTATTGCTTTTTTGCTTGTTCATGTATGCTATTTCTCTGTTTACTTATTCAATTTCTAAGGAAATATCTCTCAAATGACCCCACAGGAGATCATGGGTTGTCTGATCTTTCCTAAAGATGGAAATATGACAAATCAAAGCCCATATTATCAGGACGTTATAAGGCATCAAAGCATAACAACAACAACAACAACAATAATAGTAGTAGTAGTAGTAAAGTTGGAAGGTACCTTGGAGGTCATCTAGTCCAACCCCCTGCTCAGGCAGGAACCCTACACCATTTCAGACAAATGGCTGTCCAGTCTCTTCTTAAAAACCTCCAGTGTTGGAGCATTCACCGCTTCTGGAGGCAGGTTGTTCCACTGGTTAATTGTTCTAACTGTCAGGAAGTTTCTCCTTAGTTCTAGGTTGCTTCTCTCCTTGATTAGTTTCCATCCGTTGCTTCTTGTCCTGCCTTCAGGCGCCTTGGAGAATAGCTTGACACCCTCTTCTTTGTGGCAGCCCCTGAGATACTGGAAGACTGCTATCATGTCTCCCCTCGTCCTTCTCTTCATTAAACTAGACATACCCAATTCCAGCAGCCGTTCCTTATATGCTTTAGCCTCCAGTCCCCTAATCATCTTTGTTGCTCTTCTCTGTACTCTTTCTAGAGTCTCAGCATCTCTTTTATATCGCGGTGACATGTCAGTATAACAATGTTAAACCAAACTTGGAAAACAAAGACAAGTTAGTATTACTTTTATTATAAAGTGTTACTAGTCTTGTAAGTTTGAATGTACCTCCTCTTCTCTCTCTTTTTGTTTATAATAACTATGGATGGTCCCGTCTGAAATACTTTCTCAAATTACATTTTCACATACTTTTATAATATTATTCACATACCTACCCCCAGGAGATGTAATTTTCTTATAGGCTGTCAACATGTTCCTTATTCTTCTTTTAGAAACTCTACCTGTAGTTGGATGCTGAGATCTGAGCCCATATTTATCAATGACAAACCAATTAGTAAAGTATTCTCTGGAGAGTGACAAAGTGATGTCCCTTTGAAGAAAGACTGGGCTTAAAAAATGTGTAGTAACTAAATTAATATAGGATGTTGCGTGAAGCAAAAAGTTTGTCTCTGTTTTTATTATACTGCTTATATTTTTTTAGTCATTCTTAGGACTATTAAAAAATAGAAAGGATAAAGAAAGATGGGAAGGAGCGAGGGAGGGATGAAGGGAGAAGGAAGGAAGGAAGGAAGGAAGGAAGGAAGGAAGGAAGGAAGGAAGGAAGAGGCATGAAATCTCAAGCATTCCGGTGGGGGGGGAACAACAGAGATTCTTTTGAGGATCTGGGAAAATGTTGTAGTGCCATGATAATATCATAAATTTTACTTATTGAATATATTGATATACCTCAGTGGTGGCGAACCTATGGCACTGGTGCCAGAGGTGGCACTCGGAGCCCTCTCTGTGGGCACATGTGCCATTGCCCCAGCCTCGCCTCCCCCCACGATCCCCTCCTCACCAGCAGCCCCCCTGGAGGAGTCGCCCCTGACCGTGGCCCATACGGAGCAGTGCAGCCAAGGACATGGCAGCCAGGCAGCGTAGACAAGACTCTGCCCTCACTCCCCATCCTGCACAGTTGATGCTGCAAGGCGTGGGCAGAGGGCGTGGCCACCATGGCGCTGCTGGGCTGCCTGGGCGATCTGTGGTGGGCCCTGGAGGCAGTGAGTGGCCCTGCGGGCAGGCGGGGTAGGGGATGGTGTGGGGGTGGAGCGGGGCAGGGCAGGGGTGGAGTGGGGGCGAGGCCAGTTGTGGGGCACTCGGTCTCTGAAAGGTTCGCCATCACTGATATAACTCGTGTTTTGCACATAGAAGACTCCAGCTTTGATCTGTTACATCTTCAGATGGGGATGCGAAAGACTATGGTCTGAAATCCTAGATACTTGCCTTGGTCAAAGAACCAAAGAATATTTGCCAGGACAAAGTTACATGGAGTATTAAACTTATGTGGTAACTTGTTTTCTAAAAAACCCTCCCAGTTTGTTAGCCTTTGTTTGTCTTTTCCAACTTTTCTAATTCCAGTATGAATTGCACTCATCCCAGCTGTTTTAACTGTTTGAAGATCTTATCTTACCTTCCTTCCAATTCTTTACCTGGGTGTAGATACAGTCCAGGAAAAGTAAACAGGAGTGAAATTGACCAAAACGTTTTAGAAATAGATCAGCTGGCATTGTCTGCTTTCTACCCAGTAGGCTGAAAGTGTTTATTTGTAGGTCAGTTTTGAAAGGAGCAGTTGCTTCAAAACAGAAGTTCTGTATCGATGGAAGGATAATTGAGATTTCATGGAATTTCAAGCCTCTGAGTATGGTATAATTTGATCACTGGAAGTTATCTTCCACTGGACGTCCAACTGGCTCCCACCCTAATTGTCTGGAAGCTGCTCAAAACAAAGCTGTTTTGGAAATCTTGATCCCACCTTGATTTGGTTATGCTTTGATCTGATTAATTTAATGTTCCTTTATGTTTTCACATAATGTGCAGATGTTTTATTTGTGTACTCTTTGTTTATTGTACTTTGTTGTTTGTGTATCTTATTTATAAAACTTGTCAAGAGTCCTTCAAGGTTTGGAGTCCGTAGAGAAAATTAATAATAATATCTTACACAAACTCTGTGAGTACTTGCAAATCTTCCTGCTGTTATAGTGATCCAATCAAAGCAAACAACAGTGAAATTGATCAGAGTTAATTAGGAATAGACCCCATGCCAGTTGGTTGAGAAGCTCTTTGTTGAGGTTCCTCAGTCAATGAAACAACAGGACTATATTTATATTTTGTGGATTTGCAGATCTCCTATTGTAACATTGGTTGACTATTCTTGCACTTAAACCAAAATCTTATAGAGTTTAAGAAAATGCTTAAAGAAGAGAAGAATGACATCTAAAACAGGTAATGGAAACTGTTTCAATTAATTTAGGAACTCATATTCAGCATTGTCACTAGACGAAAGAATAAGATTAAGCTAGTTTGGTGACCTCTTATAGTCCTTTAGCTGTTACAAAAAACCTTTTGACATAGGCTGCCTGATTACTATAAATAGTATATATTTCAATCCAGGGTAAATTTCAGACAAAATTATTTTTAACTGCATACATTGTTTTGGAGTACGACATTCTTCAGTAACATCTTGTTTTTCATTTTCAGTATTGCTGGCTTTCTCCCACCCATTTATTCTCTATGCACAATCCAAGACAATCATGGATCTGTTGGAAAGGCAGACTTTTGCATGTATATGAATATAAAATAGTTTCAGACTTGTTCATTTAACCCTTCCACACTCATGGGAGAATTGAAAGCATTTCGGGGATGATCAAACTGCTAACAAGATATGATGCAAACTTCGTTGCCATGACCTAGATATCAGATGTTTTATAGCAATAGCAATAATACTTAAACATATATACCATTTCACAATGCTTTATAGCCCCCTCTAAGCGGTTTACAGAATCAGCATATTTGCCCCCAACAATCTGGGTCTGCATTTTACCGATTTCAGAAGGATGAAAGACTGAGTCAATCTCGAGCTGGTGAGAATTGAACTACTGGCAGTTGGCAGAATTAGCCTGCAATACTGCATTCTAACCATTGCCCCACCACGGCTCTCTATATTTTAAACCCAGGTTCCATTGGAGGAACAAACTTTTTAGAATAATAATGGCTAATCAGCTTTATACAATCAGAGAAAGTATTCTGCTTTTTGTAGTTAAACCTTCTCTATTCTATATTGTAGGTACAGCCTGACCTGCACAAAATAGAGCATGATTTGGACAATTTAAATTGGCTAATATGATTTAAATGAACTTTTTAGTACTTGCTTTTGAAATTCTTATTCAGAATTGGAATCTTTTTTATATTTAATGTTACCAATCCAGATGTGTCCTTATTCTACACTATAGCTTTTAATAGCTAAGTAGAGAGCTTTCAGCTTATCTTTCGTGTACATTTGAATTGGGTTTAAATATGTTCATCCAGAATTTTATTTTTGAACTTCAGTACCATTCTTGTTGCAATTCTCTTTCTGTTGGCCTGAAATCAAAATTTTTACCTGTTGATGGGTGAAAAAAGTTCTACTGTAGACCTCAGAATTCCTTTAAAACATAGAATAGAATAGAATAGAATAGAATAGAATAGAATAGAATAGAATTCTTTATTGACCAAGTGCGATTGGACACACAAGGAATTTGTCTCTGATGCATATGCTCACAGCGTACATACAAACAGCAAGTAAAATAAGTCATAGATCATAAATCATAGTTACAATCATTAATCATAAATTACAAGCAACAATTGATAAATCATGATACTAACAGGAGAAGATAGTAGGAAAGATGAGAAAATGAGAAAAGATGAGAAATAAGACAATGCTGTGGGAATTAAGAGTGATGGCACGGGGGAAACTAACTATCTTTATGACTAGGTTTTTTTGGCATGCAATGCTCTATAGCAGAGTCCTGAGGGGAGGAATTGAAATAGATTTTATCCAGGATGTGAGGGGTCTGTAGATATTTCCTAATATGTGAGTGCCATTGGATAGCCCTCATGTCAATCCTTGGTATCTCCAGTTTAAAAAGACCTGTGACTTTAGAACAGTGTTTCTCAATTCTGATCAATTCTGTGAGTTGAAGTCAAGCCCTCTTAAAGTTGCCAAGCTTGAGAAATATTCTGTTAGAAAGCTGTTGAGAGTCAATGTGGCTAACATGAATGTAGATGGACAGAGGGCTTGATTTTGCATAGACCAGACCAGTTTCCTATCCAAGCAGCAATAATTGTACTGATAGTCAAAAATATGAGAGGCTTTCCTAGAATGTGTAAATAGAATTGCTGGTAGCCTGCAAATATTGTTAGCAAAGGCATCCAGACAGCGTTAAAATAGTGTCAGGGGAATAAACTTCCAAGGAAATGTTAGTTTCCTTTTCCTGTTTTTGAAGAATGCCACATGCATAGGGATACTGAACTCAAATATTTTTGTCAGTCTTTTAAAGTTTTCAGCTTTCATTTTCATTGTAAAGAGCCATTAGAGGAAACCCTGCTCAGGCTGATGCTGTATTCGTAGCAACGGAAAACGTGGTTCGAAAGATAATGCATTCTTTTAATAACATGTTTCTTTATTTAAGCTTTCAGTGGCAAGCAATGTTCCTGAGCATATAGTATATTGGCGTGAATTTTGCTTTTTGCATGGCTGAGATTATATACAGCTAAATTATGTTACATAATCTTTGGTCTCCATCTTTCTTGACTCTTGGAGATAGGAAGGTAGTGTGAGCTGAAGAAACAATTCAACTCTTTTCTACTCCCAACCCAATTTGTTTCCAAACAACAAACCCTGATTGTATCAATATGTATATTTCAGCACCCTACATTTTATTATATTGCTCCATCCATCACAGGATTCAGAAGGAAGGGAAATTATTGTTTTCTAGGGTCAGGTAAGACTCTGATGTTTTTAGTTGCTGATTCCTACTTCAAAAGAATAGAGTAGATCTGGTTCATATGAGAACACGTTGGATTACAGCTATAGTCCCTGTTATGGTCAAATCTAAGTTTTCTCATGTAATCTCAGATGTGAGAACAAATTCTGTATGAGTAGTTCTTGATATACAATAGTTTGTTTAGTAACTGTTTGAAGTTATAACAGCACTGAAAAAAGTGACTTTTGACAGTTTTTCACACTTACAACTGTTGCAGCATACCCATGGTCATGTGATCAAAATTCAAACACTTGGTAACTGACTCATATTTATGACGGTTGCAAGTGTCCTGGGCTCACGTGATCCCCTTTTGCAACCTTCTGCACAAGCAAAGTCAATGGGGAAGCCAGATTCACTTAACAACCAGGTTACTAATTTAACAACTACAATTAACACTTGTGGCAAGAAAGGTCATAAAATGGGGCAAAACTCACTTAACAAATGTTTCACTTAACAGCAGAAATTTTGGGCTCAATTGTGGTTGTAAGTTGAGGGCTACCTGTATTTATGTTCAGTGAAATTTCAGCGCCCATTTTTCTTTTTCTTTCTTGGTGGAAGCTCAGAATATCATTAAAAAAAATCCTACTGATTTCATAAGTAAAGTATCATCTTCTGTCTTTAATTAACTGTGTTAATAATTCCCAGAACCTTATAGCATGCATGGTGGTATTTAATTAAATCAGAGGAGACATGATTTGAACAAGACTTTAGTTTCACTTTGAAAGTTATTAAATAAACTGATATGGTTTTGTTCCTTTAAGGTTCCTGGGAGCATCCGGTTAAATTTTAATCATGTGCAGCTAGTCAAATAGTGGCCCCTTCCCAAAAAGCCTGAAAATAATAGTAAGATATTAAAAAAGAGATGCTATGTAAGATTATATCTAAAGGCTTTAACCTGGCAGATATTTGAACAGAATACAATTTTCACCCAACTGAAAAGGTAAATATCAGCTCATTAAATGGACTTCAGGGACTAGTTTAGTGTATTAGCCATGTGCTAACCATCTATTGGGGCATTGTGTGGGAATGGCTAGAATTTTATGGGATAATCACTGCAGCTGCTTATCATTCTATTTTTCAAACTGTTTGCCCCCATTGCACCTTTCCCATCTTTGAGGGCTGTAAAGAATGTTTATACATCTGCTACATACTATTAATGCACTGCACAGAATTCTGGAAACAGTTTAATATCACTACTGAAAGTATAACCAGAAGTTTCAATCAATCTGAGGCCTTTCTTAGTATTGCCAAGGCTCTTGACTGCTTTTTCCTATTTCAACTGAGTATTGCAAAAGTTTAGGATGAATCATCTCTTGTTAGTGTCTGATTCATTAAGCTTTTCTGAGCCAGTGGGAACATTTGGCATGTTAACAGCATGTCTTGGATACACAACGAAAATGGCTGCCGGAGGGATTTGCCCACTCAAAAATGGCTCCCACAGTGGGCGCGGCCAATCCCAAAGCAACTATTTACCTAAGAACAAGCTTGGCAAGCCTGCCATCTTCCACCATTTCTAACCTTATTCTTCAGGAGACTCACTATCAATCTTCAGTTCACTCTTCCTTGTTGTTGTTTTTCTGGGCATGTAGGCAGACTCTGCTTTTTATTTTTGGAGAACACTTGGGGTCTTAGATGGACTGCAAAGGCTTTGTAGGAAATGATTCTTGCGTTTGGTTCTTTGCTTTGCAATAAGTCAGCTTTATTTTAAATTTTGTTTAGGGTTAAAATCCAAAAACTAGTGGACGTTAAGCAAGTTGTCTGCAGAAATATTGTTGCCTGGGTTCACACATCCAGGATCCCGGTTCAGTTAGATACAAGAAATCCATTTCCTATTGATGTTCTCTTACATGTTTGTACTGCAGGAGGAGAAGACTGCAGTAACGTAGAAATATATCCTAATCCGATAGAAGAGAATATTTGTAGCTCAGGGTTAAACTGTGAGATCCTTGGTGCTCTCTGAGCTTAGTAGTTTTCTTGCAGTTGTTTCATTACCAAACTGGGTAACATCATCAATGCTAGTAAGGGTGTAGGGTTTGCCCTCATTTTATATATTAGTGGCTTTCCCTGTCAATGTTGGTGGGAGTGGACTTGGCGATTCTATGATATATCCTAATTATTTCACTTATCTCATTAGCTAGGATTTGTTTTTAAAATAAAATTCTTTATTGGTTGGTAACAAATATGTTCTCTTTGGAACCTGATATTTAGAAGCTTGTGATGAAGCCAAAGAACAACATATATTGCTCTTGTTGCACATATATTTGTGTATATTTCCTAACATACCCATTTTTATATTTATTTTTCTTTTGTGTTGCACTTTTTTAATGGATTTTGTCCAGGGTAAACTTTTTTGTGTAATATACTCAAATTTATGTGTAATATACTCAAATACGCATAATTTCTGTGCACTGTCCCTTACTGTATGCTTTCTGTGATAAGAGCTGTGTAATTCAGATTCAGTTCCAAAAAGCATGGGGGACATAGTCTTTAAGCCAGCCACAGGTTTCCTGAGATCTCGTGCCAGTTGCACCATCCCACAGATAAAAACAGCTGCTCGCTTTAAAGAGACGCAAACAGGTTTTCCATTTGGATGCTCGTGAGCTGCAAAACAGTTTTTCGGAATTATTATTATTATTATGGTTGGTTGCAGTCAGCCAGAGGTTTAGATTGGATTTGGCATTTTAACCACTTATTGAGTCCTTTCCAAGGACCTGGGATAGACAGATGTTGTTTGATGGTGTTAAAGGTATCATTGCAAGATGTGGCCTGTCCCAAGTAAAACTGCTTTTTGAAATTGACTGATGGTGATTTTATCAATGCCGATGGAATTCAAGTGGTGCCCAGATGTTTTGAGATTGCATCCAAGGCTCCTATCACTATTGGTACTGTCTGTGCTTTCTTTTGTCACAGTCATTGTGATTCTGTTGGTGGCTCTTTGTGTTTTGTGATTTTCTTCAGTTCTTTCTCTTCTATTATGTCGTCTCCAGATATTGCAAAATCCACTATCCAGACTTTTCTTGGCCTTTCTTATTGACAATTGTTTTAAGTCTGGGATGCTGTGGGACAGATGCCTGTCTGTTTGAATTCTAAAGCCCCAGAGCATTTTATCTTCTTCATTTTATATTATTTTGTCTCTTGTGTGGTTTCAATAGATCTTGCTTGCAGGCAAATGATACTGCTTGCAGATATTCCAATGCACCATTGTTCTAATTTGTCATGCAGTTGTTTGTGGTCAGTCTTGTGATCTTCTTGAACTAGGTGGTCCATTGTTTCTTCAACTAGTTTGCAAAAGTGGTATTTGCTGTCTGTTGCTGTGTTCTCAATTCTGGCTTATTGTGCATTTGTTCTTAAGGTTTGGTCTTGTGTAGTTATAATTAGTCCCTCTGTCTCTAATTATTAATAATATTGGGCTGAGAGAGAAGACTCTACAAAGAGTACAGAGAAGAGCAACAAAGATGATTAGGGGACTGGAGGCTAAAGCATATAAGGAACAGCTGCTAAAATTGGGTATGTCTAGTTTAATGAAGAGAAGGACGAGGGGGAACATGATAGCAGTGTTCCAATATCTCAGGGGCTGCCACAAAGAAGAAGGAGTCAGGCTATTCTCCAAAGCACCTGAGGAAAGGACAAGAAGCAACAGATGGAAACTAATCAAGGAGAGAAGCAACCTAGAACTAAGGAGAAACTTCCTGACAGTTGGAACAATTAACCAGTGGAACAACCTGCCTCTGAAGCGGTGAATGCTCCAACACTGGAAGTTTTTAAGAAGAGACTGGACAGCCATTTGTCTGAAATGGTATAGGGTTTCCTGCCTGAGCAGGGGGTTGGACTAGATGACCTCCAAAGTCCCTTCCAACATTATTATTATTGTTGTTGTTGTTGTTGTTGTTGTTGTTGTTGTTGTTGTTATTATTATTATTATTATTATTATTATTATTATTATTATTATTATTATTATTATTATTATTATTATCTGGCCCAAAGTCACCCATCTAGCTTCCCTACCTAAGGGAGACCTAGAACTCTCAGTCTCCTGCTTTCTAGATCAACACCTGTACCTCTATACCAGGGGTCTTCAAACTTGGCCTTTTATGACTTATGGACTTCAACTCCCAGAATTCTGGGAATTGAAGTCCAAAGTCATAAAAGGGCCAAGTTTGAAGACCCCTGCTCTATACTAAACTGGCTCCAAACCAAACTGCTACGGGGCTATAATCTGTATATGCATGTTTGATATATGAGCCGTGTTGCGGAATTCTCAAAAAATTTGGGCAGGCCTGCTTATTTGTGAGGTCTAAAATTGATTATCCATGTCTTAAAGTTAAGAAAGATCTAAAATTCTCAGGAACTCATGTTTGATCCTTAGCCAGCTTTTTCTAAGTCTTTGTGGCTGGGGCAGAATGGGCTGTGCTTGTGTTATTTGACTGTGGTGTAATTTCCTGCAGTGCACCGCAGAGCCACACTTCACATGGTATGCTGCTCCTTTGAGGCATCCAAATACCTTTTTCAGTGAGTTTTAAGAGTGGGGGGTTTACTTTTTTTCTCCCTCCTCTACCCTTCATCTTTAGGTCACATCCGTCTTTAGAGCGGGGGTCTTCAAACTTGGCAACTTTAAGACTTGTGGACTTCAACTCCCAGAATTCCTCAGCCAGCCAAGTTTGAAGACCCCTGCTTTGGAACTCTGTATATTTCTGATGTTTTATCACTTTGTTTAATATTTCTAGGTTTAAACTGGTAGCTTGTTTAATGGCATCTATCAATGTGTTCTTTGATGGCCACACTGTGGATTTTGCAAATGGTTCAGGATCTATTTGGCTGCTCAGTTCAACAAAAAGAGACTGGCTTCTGACTGGCATGATTAACATTTTATTTTACGTATTTTGTTCTATTCTCATCACCTCCTTTCTTTCAAAATTGAAAACTTCTTTATAGAAATGGCATCTTCCTTCAGAAGAAAGGACTCCACCCGCATTGTACATTAGAAGCCTCTTTCCCTAGTGGTGTCTATGTAAAACTGGTATATTTTTTTGCTTTTTGAGAACTTTGTAAGAAAAACAGACAAATGAACCCATTCAAATAGCCTATGGTATTTATATTGGAGTCCTTCCTGTAGCTCTGTTTCAGACATACATAGGCTGGCAGCTGGATACTTTAGCTAGTTGGTCAGCCAAGAACTGGATGTTATGGCAGACGTACGACTGTCGCCAAAACCATCAATGCAATGTCTCATTCTTTGCTCCTTTATAATTTCAAATAACAGCAAATGCAATTCGTTGGGTTTTAGCCCACTTTTCCTCCAAGGAGCTCAAGGCAAGCTATATGATCTACTCCCATTTTATTTTTCCTCCTAGACTGGGCTATGAGAGAAAAACTTCAACTGGTAAACTTCATCACCAAGCAGGAATTTGTACCAGCTCCACTATTCCAGTCTTAATCTGGTATAGGTGAAGGAATCGCAGTGCTTGTTGGGGGAATAAAAAGAGGGATCAGCCTAGAATCTCTACATAGCCATAAGCAGCTAACCTCAACCCCCTCGCCCTTGAATTCCATGGAACCTTATCTAACTACAAGCAGGTGGTAGAAGCACGGTGGCTCCAGTAGTTAGGATGCTGGGCAGGAGGACAGCTAGCCCATGTTCAAGACCCGACAGCTACGGTTGGGCAGGGTTGAGCTCCTGTCCTTCACTCCATCTCCTGCGGGGACATGAAAGGAGCCTCCAACTGGATGTCCCCAGGGCGACAGTGATGTCATTGGCTAATCCTTTCAACCCACAAGTGCAAAAATAGCAGGTGCTAACCCCATAGTTGAGAAGATTCCTATGCATAGCCTGTTTAGCAATAAATCATTTCAACTGGAATTTCATGTGTGGACCTGATCTTTCATGCCTGATTTCTGGTGGTCTAAGGCAGTGTTTCTTAATTTCAGCAATTTCAATTCCCAGAATTCCCTAGCTAGCATGCTGGGAGTTGAAGTCCATACATTTTAAAGTGGCTGAGATTGAGAAACACTGTTCTAAGGCATATTGCATCAAGCTACCCTCCAATTATATTGCATCACAGCTCCCATGATTCCCAGCTGCACAACATATTTTGAAAGTGCTAGGGTGGGGATTCTGTTTTAGCCATTCAGGTTCTGGATTCACATAATGTGAAATTAGCAACCTTTGCAAATGATATCATAAGCTGACATACCATATGTTACATATCAAAAGAGATTATGGGCAAGAGATAAAAGAGAACCATTTTCATTGCTTATGTTGTTATGGCTCAATCCAGCCTGAAGATTCAGCCATCTGTACTTGCGGCTTCAAAACTTGTCATTTCATGTACGATGTCCTTATATTTGTTACAAGAACAACTGTGATTGTTTTACAGGGTTTACAAGATGAATTTCTGTATAATATGGGATATAAAAACCTTTACCTAATCGGTCATGAAATCCTATTAAAATAGCCTTAAATAAATGCAAAAATATTGCTCACAGTTCCATCAAATGAAGTAGTAGAATTACATACGTGTTTAAATACATCCTCTAGAACAGCTTTGCTGGCTGGGGAATTCTGGGAGTTGACATCCACAAATCTTCAAGTTGCCAAGGTTGAGAAACAGTGCTCTAGAAAATCCACAGAAATGCATGCTTTTAGAAAATTTCCATAATAGCAGCATTATAAACACTTAAAAATACCGACCACCAAAGTGTGCTAAAAATAACACTCCCAAATACCATCAGAGGGAAAGCTTTTACGAACGAAAATACTTTGACCTGATAGAAAAACAAGACAAGCTGGGGTCCAGCTGTAAATGGGGATATGGCACATAGCTGGCTTGTTGGTACAATAAGGGCATTTTCACGTATAGTTCTTTGCAGTGCTCCAGAAGTCGCTTTTCAGTTGTGTGATTGTAAAACTGAAGCCAGCAAAATTGGAAGCAACAATTTTTAACCCAGACAGCATCATTCTGTAAACACTGAATAGATGTCCCCGAGTTTCAAAGTTGGGAAAAGTCTCATGGATGCAAAAAAAGGCAGGAGGAGATGGCCTAGCTTTAAATCCTGGGCTGATATTGAGAATGTTAAGGCAGTGTTCTTCCCTTGCAGTGCTCAAGTTTCACCGAGTTGTGGGTAACTATTTTTTTCATTCAAAAAGCTTCTTCAGTTCTGACCGAATGGTGGAGAATGACTGCAAGGAATATAAATCCTTATATTCTTCACCATTCAGTCAGAACTGAAGAAGCTTCTTCGATGAGAAGCAAAATGTCTTCAAGGAGAAACAAAGAAAGTCCAGTTGCCTTTTAAAAAAGCATCTTTGGGATGATCAGAGCATTATGCATGTTCCTTGAAGAATATATGAATGGAAGCATACAGAGTGGACTAGTTTTGAAATTCAGGCTTAAGTCAAGTCCATCTATCTACGGTATCTTCAGTTTTCAATTCCAATTGACTCTTGTTTAAATGGCAACATGTTCTGCAGCCTAAACTTGATAGTTCTTTATTGTTTTTGTTAACTCAGGGGTAGGCAACCTTGGCTCTTTTATGACTCGTGGATTCAACTCCCAGAATTCCTGAGCCAGCTATGCTGGGAGTTGAAGTCCATGAATCATAAAAGAGTCAAGGTTGCCTACCCCTGGTCTAACTCTTTGACTTGCCTCCTGGCAAATTTTCAGTTCTGGCTTACTTCAGGCTGCCTCATATGACTCCTATCTGAAACCACTGAAGAGCAGCTAAGCAAAAAGACATGACACTTTTCTTCCTTAGAAGCATCTTCCAGTGGTGTTCCTCCAAACTGTTGAATATGCTTTTGAAAAAAACAGTTTAGTTTTCTTCTAGTATGCCAACTAGATTCCTCACTTGAAAACTGGATACTCAAAATGCTTTCCATTACTTTACTGGAGATTGTTTGGGGCGAAAGAAAGGCACATCCTGTTGAGTTGCTTTCAAAGCCAGTTCTTAGAGCAATGTTTCCAACCTTTAAGATTTGTGGAATTCAATTCCCAAATTCCTCAGCCAAAATGGTGGGAGCTGAAGAATTCTGGGATTTGAAGTCCACATATTTTAAAGTTGCTGAAGCTGGAAATATATTGATCTAGGACAGGGGTAGGCAACCTTGGTTCTTTTATGACTCGTGGACTTCAACTCCCAGAATTCCTGAGCCAGCATGGCTCAGCATGGAAACCTATCCCTTTCCCCTCAGCATGGCTGGCTCAGGAATTCTGGGAGTTGAAGTCCACGAGTCATAAAAGAGCCAAGGTTGCCTATCCAGGTCTAGGAGCTTTTGTGTCCTGCAACATTCAGCTGTTTGACTCCTGCATGTAAATCAGCTTGATTTCATCCCCTTCACCCATTTTGGCCATGGTGCTACCTTTTGCTCTGACTGCACAGTGCTTACCACATCTCCAAATAATGAGTTCCCTACTTCTTCTCTCCCCGATCTGTGTTAGAAAAGCAAACACCAATCCCTTCCTGCCTCCCCTTAGATGATTTTTTTTAGAGGATCTGTACATTTTATTGATTAGACCTTTGGTATAAGCTGCTGTCTGTTGACTTCTCCTCATGCATGATTTTGGTGTATCCACTGGTATGCTGGTAAGAAAAAAACAGAAAGGAAATGCAATTTTATCATCCTTCCCCTGAGTTGAACTAAGGCAGTTAATTGGCAGAACTCTTGTCAACTTCACTGAGTTAAAAAAAAAAAAAAGATAAAAGAAAAAGAAAAGGAAATGATGAAGTGTCACAGTCTCATCAATGAGCTTTCTGGAAAAAAAATGAATGAGAAAGAACTTTCACCATTCCAGCATAAACTCTGGAAAAACCTGCTGTTTGACGGTTCCATTGGTGAAACGAAGACCTAAAGGCAAACGTATCTTGTAGATGTGGAGGATTGTGAAGGATGGTAACCCTTAGGAGGTGCTGCTCCTGCCACACCATGCAATTGCTAATTGGAATGGAGGTCTATTGTGAAATTGAGCACCATAAGACTTGGACAATGCTGTTGCAGAAGGCAGGAAAATTACTTTGGATGTCTAGGAGGGAAGGACAGATGGAAGCTGTCCTCCTGGTGAACTGTAGAAGACAGCATTGTCCATTCTTACCCCTGAGAAACAGTAATCCATATTTCATCCTGGGCAACCTGCTTCAGATCATAACTGCCTTTCCACTAGGGGGGAATAATGCTAATACTTATTTGTTGCCCATTGATTTTCAGCAGTGATGGTGAACCCATGACAGGTGTGTGTCAATGGTGACATGACATGGTATTTTGAGTGATACACCAGCATTCATCAACTTCCAACAACTACTCTTGAAAGCATGCCTCGTTCTCACGTAATTTTCAGAGGTTGCGCAGGCCACATGAGAAGGGCCTTGGCTCTTGCACGGCCTCTGAACCCTATGAAAATGAGTTTGTTTTACTTGTATTTCATTTTTGTAATTATTTGATGTTTCTCTATATAATATACAACACCACACATGATTGGACTGTGTTTATTTAAAAATAAATATGTAAATAATTCTCTCTTTTTTGTGGGGGTGGTGTCACTCCAGCAGAGTCAAGTTAGGCATTTTCTGAATTTTGGGCTCACTGAGGTTTGCCATCACTCTGATGAAGCCTCTCAGTTGGGCCACATGGACTGGGGAATTCTTTTCAAAAGAAAATCAGGCTAGTATTTTCGGTTGTTGTTGTTGTTTTAAATTTTAAGTGGCCTATTATTCTAATAAACATCTTTTTCAGTGACTTATTTGTCTGGTGACTAACTTTTTCGTGTTTGTCTGTTTGCTGGAAGGGGAGATTGATTCCCCCCCTAGTTATCCTATTATTCTGTAAGACCACACTTGCAATACTGCATTTTGGTTGGCACAATGTAAAAAAGATGTTGAGACTCTAGAAAGGGTGCAGGGAAGAGCAACAAAGATGATTAGGGGATTGGAGGCTAAAACATAAAGGACGTTTGCAGGAATTGAATATGTCTAGTTTAATTAAAAGAAGGACTAGGGGTGAAATGATAGCAGTCTTCCAATATCTCAGGGGTTGCCACAAAGAAGAGAGGGTCAACCGATTCTCCAAAGCGCCTGAAGGCAGGACAAGAAGAAATGGATGGAAACTAAATCAAGGAGAGAAGCAACCTAGAACTAAGGAGAAATTTCCTGACAGTTAAAACAATTAATCAGTGGAACGACTTGCTCCTAGAAGTTGTGGGTGCTCCAATATTGGAGGTTTTTAAGAAGAGATTGGACAACCATTTGTCTGAAATGGTACTATAGGGTTTCCTGTTTGAAGAGCGGTTTGGACTAGAAGACCTCCAAGGTCCCTTCCGTTATAGGTCCCCCACATTGGAGACCGAGACTCCAACTATTTGGTCTTGATAGCTGAAAACATTGGAAATTGTAGTCCCCACACATTTGGAATGCATGAAGCATGGAAGATTGTCAGGTTCTCCAAAAGGGGGTTAGACTAGAACAGGGGTCTCCAACCTTAGGAACTTTAAGACTTGTGGACTTCAACTCCCAGAATTCTCCAGCCAGCAATGCTGGCTGGAGAATTCTGGGAGTTGAAGTCCACAAGTCTTAAAGTTCCCAAGGTTGGAGACCCCTGGACTAGAAGACTTCCAAGAACCCTTCCAACTGTTATTCTGTTTTATAGTATAATTTAAACAGATTTGTTACAAAATATACCTTTCAACTATAAATGGCTTTTTAGGGTTGAAAGAGGATTATGGAGAAGTTTTATAAACACATGTTTAAATCTCTGCATTTTCTCCTTTAATTATGAAACCCTGAAAAAGTAATTTAATCCCAAGGACTATAGAGATTCCATTGTGCATACTTGGTACACATTTGCCATCTTCCATAGTAATCAAACTACCCAGGAAATCTTTTATAGAGGCCATCTTTTTTTCTATCAGCTTGATAAAATATTGTTTCCCTTTCTTGCTGGTTTTTTGCCTCCCTTCCTGCATTCCTGACTGAGAAGTTACTTGCAGAAATACGGTTTTCTCATCAGGCTTTGATTTGCAGCCGAGAGAAGGAATTCATATCATATCTTGTTAGCCTGTGGTTATAATGGACATAACAAAGTGAAGTATGAGGAATATTCTGCTTTAGAGATTGTTAGAGAAATGGGCTAAGAGTCATCCACCAGAGTTCTTTATGGTTGCATGTTCTGGGAGAAAGCAGAAGTTTTTTTAGAAGTAATGGGTACATTATAATTCAAATGAAACTTAACTTAATACAGTATTTGGGGTTCTGACAGATGTTCACTCTTCATGAGTCAATATCTGCCTCATTGTGCTTATGCCTCAGTTCTACACTCTGAGTAATTGATAAGCATAAAATCCTTTAAAAAAAAGAATCTAAACAAGAATGACATGATATGTAAAAGGAGGAGTAGCAAATAAGAAAAAAAAATCTTTAAAACCTTGGTAGTCAGAGGTAGGATCTGGCAGTAGGAAGGAGAAATGATTTTAGGAATACAACTTTCTGGATTCCAAGGAAAGACCTCTCACCTCCAATGGTGAGAGAGATCTGGCTTTGAGACCCCCTCTCCTCATGATTCTGGCAGGAGAAAGGACGTTGGGGGAGACCTAGAAGTGTCTTCAGAGTATGGTCAAAGATGTCAAGATGGCAGTTGCAACAGTGTTATTGTGTTATCAAAGCTTCATCTATTTTTTATGAACTTACCTTATGTGGATCTACTTCCCCAACAGGGAAGGGGAGGTTGCTGACCAATATGGAGCAGTGGTAGAGATGAATGGCTGACTCAGGAGCACCAAGAGCAACTTTGCTTTCTCCTTGTCCATGCAGCTCCTTTTGGAACTCTGTGTGATCAGATCTGCTGAAGGAGAGGGACAAGGGACAGCCTGGGGCTTCATGCCCTTGTGGTCTTCAAGGTGGCCATCTTTTCGGCCTTCAGTAGGTGTGCATCCTTGCTCCAGAGGGATTGTTCAGTGGTTGGATCCCACCATAAAAAGGTTCGGTTCTGTAGTTGCTATGTTTAGCTTGACCTGCTGAAGAGGCACATGAGAAACATTCTCTTCAAATAACCTGAGACAATAGGGAGATTCATATGCTGATATGGTGGAATGTAGTCCAGATTTGCAGTGGGGAGAGGCTCTTTCCCAGAGAGCAAAGAGACAACCTAGCTTGGAATCTTATTTATGCAGGAAGAGAGAGAAAGCCACCCCCCCCCCAGCAATTCACAGGGTATATCTAATATTTTTGCATATAGGTGCTTTAGTCTGGCAAGATTCCTGTCTATAGGTAAGCAACAATAAACTACTGTAATAATAATAATAATAATAATAATAATAATAATAATAATAATAATAATAATAATAATAATAATAATAATAATAATAATAATAATAATAATAATAATAATAAAGTTGGAAGGGACCTTGGAGGTCATCGAGTCCAACCCCCTGCTCAGGCAGGAAACCCTACACCATTTCGGACAAATGGCTGTCCAGTCTCTTCTTAAAGACTTCCAGTGTTGGAGCATTCACCGCTTCTGGAGGCAGTTTGTTCCATTGGTTAATTGTTTTGTCAGGAAGTTTCTCCTTAGTTCTAGGTTGTTTCTCTCCTTGATTAGTTTCCATTAGTTGCTTCTTGTCCTGCTTTCAGGTGCTTTGAAGAATAGCTTGACTCCCTCTTCTTTGTGGCAATCCCTGAGATATTGGAACACTGCTATCATGTCCCCCCTCGTCCTTCTCTTCATTAAACTAGACATACCCAATTCCAGCAACCGTTCCTTATATGTTTTACCCTCCAGTCCTCTAATCATCTTTGTTGCTCTTCTCTGTACTCTTTCTAGAGTCTCAGCATCTTTTTTTACATCGCGGTGACCAAAACTGGATGCAGTATTCCAAGTGTGGCCTTACCAAGGCATTGTAAAGTGGTATTAACACTTCACATGATCTTGATTCTATCCCTCTGTTAATGCAGCCCAGCACTGAGTTGGCTTTTTTGGCAGCTGCAGCACACTGCTGGCTCATACTTAAATGATTGTCCACTAGGACTCCGAGAACCCTCTCATAGTAAAATAACTCTTTCTATCATTCTTGGTTCTTTGGGCCTGACAGCTATATAAATATTGGAATTCACCATATTGGGATTTAAAGAGAATTTAAAGAACTTAGTTTTGACGCATTGAATAAACTTGGATTAAACTGGAGATGGAATCCTAAATATGCTTGCGATTGTTTTGTGTACTAATAGCATCTAGAAATAATGCTATTTCCTTCCTCTGTTTACTAAACAAACAAATTACTCAGATCTGATTCTTCCTGGTGCCCCAGTAAATTCCCCATAAAGGCAACTGTTAAGGTCCCTCTTTGTGAAGGTTAAGTTAGTCATCAAGACATCACAGGTTTCCCAGACCTGGTGGTCTGTTGATACATTTAGACAACAGTTTCCAGAAAAATGTAGAAAATATGTTATCTAGGAATTATGGGAGATACAATTCTAGCACATCTGGAAGGAGACAGGTTTGAGAAGACAGCTATAAAGGATTTCCTGTTCCAGTCAATTTTATGTGAGTGTAAAGCAGCCTCCTCCATTGGCAATGCTGGCTGCAAATTCTGCGAGATACACTCTGAATACATCTGGTGAGCAGCAGAGAGAATCATAAACACAGATTTCTAGTTCTGTAACAAAATGCAAGTTCCTTGTAGCAGCCCTAGCTTTTCTGGGCAGTGAAGAGTTAATATTATTTTTTAAACAATGAACAGATGTTAATGTCATTATGGTGGATTTTTAACAACAAACACATTTCTTTTTCCTGCAGGATACCAATAATTTTGTGGAGCTTTTGACAAATAAATGGTGTTTTCCGAGAAGGGCTATATTAGACGGGGAAAAAAGAGGTGGATAGGGGATCCAGAGTCTTTGAAATTAGGCAATCATTTCTAAAAATGATTTTGTATATTGATCTTGTATATTTGATTCTTACGTCTCCAAATCTTCAGTATAAGTTTCTACATGGCTGGAAAAATTAAACTGCTTTATTAAAAGAGTGAAATAATCAAACAAAGCTTTGTTTTTAAAACAGTGTTTGGTCTTAGAGAGATAGTTATGTGGTAAGATCCCTCTCACTTCAGATATGTACTGAGATTCATCTTGGATCTTTGTCTTTTTAGGGCTTGAACTGTTCTTGGGGCATGAAACATAGAACTGCTTTGTGAAGCTGTGCACCGAATATTTCCATTTCTTATAAGAAGAAATCTTGTAAAAGATAGAACTGGTTCATTAGATTTATTTTAAAATGTGTGAAATGGTCAGTGTCATAATACTGACCATGATACTCTTATGGGTCACCTTCATGAGTTGGAGATTGGAGAGAGAATTTTTGTAGTGGCTCTGTGCATCCCTAAGTAGGAAGTTCCCGTTAATAGTATTGTGGGGAGAGGTTAAGCTCTTGAATATTCCACTTTGGGCAGTCTCCCCATTACTTTCAATCTTTATATGATACCTTTTTGGAAGGTCATCTGTTAATTTTGAAATCAGGAATCATCAATATGCTGATGATAACTAGATTTACAATTGTATCCAAAGCCAAGTTCATACTATGGTAGAAGGCTTGGCCTGGTGCTTATGGGCCCTGAAGAACTGGATGAGAAAGAACATCTCAGACTGAAGCTCAGCAAGCAAAATTGCTGTTGATACAGAGATCTTCTGCATCCATAAGTGTCCCATCAATTGCTCTTGATGGGGTGGTGGTGTTGCTTCTGAAGGAGCCATTAGCAATCTGGAGGGTCTCCTGCTTTGGCTGATTTACCAGGTGTGGTTCTTTGCGGACAAAGAGAAGTTGGAAGCAGTGACTTATTACCTTGTCATCTGATTAGATTACTGCAATTGGCTATCCAACATCACACACCCCCCAAGTGAACAAGGCAAGGTCTTATTGAAGTTCCTTCACTTTGGAATATTCTGTGATCCTGGAAGTCAGAAAGATCAAAGCTATCCTTCTTTGAAGGGCTTTCAGAATGTAGGGTTTTCTATAGTGGACAACAGCATTTGTGATCTTTTTATTTTGATTTTATCAGATGCATTGTGTTTTATATTTTCTATGCCATAATTTTAAGCCACCTAGAACCTGGTAAGGAAATAGCATGAAACGATTTCTACATAAATAGATAAGATAACCTTTATTGTCATTTTTTTACTGTGGGCACAACGGCACACATCAAAAATGAAATTTAGTTGCCCGCTCTCAAAGTGAAACACATACATAACAGACACCTAAACATACTATATACAACATATGTATAGACCCACACCCCTACATATACATAACAAATAAATATTAAATGCTGTCCATCTTGAATATATAACGGAAGGAGGAAGCTTGAGATAAATAATATCCACATGCCCAGATTTATGTAAAGTGAATTCCAGACAGACATGTCAATGTGCTGATTTGTGTTTGAATCCTTGATGGAATACTATTAGTGTGATTCCTCTCATTCATTCAAACCCATTGGAATTGTGAAAATATATGCTTGATACTATCATCTTTGACTGAAATTTCAGGGAATGAATACAGGACTTAATTCAAGACCTTCCTTGCTCCTTATGAGGTGTTTGGTGATATGGCATCACCCTTGGGAACATCAACTACCTGACTACTACATACATTCAGTTCAATGTAGGTAGGCATCTCTATTCAATTGTGATGTCAGGAGCATGTAACACAACTGATAGGGTCTCAGTCTTCTGACTTCACAATTTCCAATTGTATTTATAAGAATCCCAATCGCGCAGATTGATGTGTTTCATTAACGCAATCATGGTCCATGAAACAGAATAACAGTTGGAAGGGACCATGGAGGTTTTCTTGTCCAATCCTTTGTTCAGGCAGGAAACCCTATATACCATTTCAGACAAATGGTTGTCCAATCTCTTCTTAAAAACCTCCAGTGTTGGAGCACCCACAACTTTTGGAGGCAAGTCGTTCCGCTGATTAATTGTTCTCACTGACAGGAAATTTCTCCTTATTTCTACATTGACTTCTCTCCTTGATTACTTTCCATCCATTGTTTCCTGTCCTGCCTTCAGGTGCTTTGGAGAATAATAAATCCACAAATTTTAAGTACTTTTTTTTTTTTTTTTTTTTGCTCTTGGCTGGTTGCTTTGAAATATAGTTCTTGCTACATAGGCTGCCTCCCTTGGAGTGCATCTCTTGCTGCAAGCAGCTATTTCTATTTGTAGGTAAACAAACACCTTTGTATTGAGTTTCACATTCCAGTTGCTCAGTCCTCACTGCAATGAAACTGAACTGAATCAAGCCTATATCTGCTTACTTCTGACATTTATGACCAAGACAGATGGAAAAAAACCTTCTGTGCTTGCACAGAATGGGCTTGAGTATTGTGAATGGGGCTCTATTCGAGAGAATACAGTAAAGGTAGGGTGGGAGTGGGGGTTTAGGATCATATGATCTTACTGCTGAGGGTGTATGTGGGTGGTGGAGGAGGAGTATTCAGGATCGAGAGACAGTGGATCGAAGGCACCGTTGTCGCTGCCCTCCGATCCACCCAAAGGATCACTCCAGAGGAGTTTGCAGGCAGCGTGGCGAGAAGACAATTGGCCAATTCATTCTTCAGCTGCCTGAAGGCAAATATATATACATATATATATTGGTTACCTCCTTCAGTTCTTTAGCCTATTTCAGCAGCTCCTGTCTCTCGGAAGCTGTCAACGAGCAGAGAGGATCTACTCATTCCTCTGTTCCAGGCATGATCAGCGGAGCCTTCTGTAGGACAAATTTATCAAGTCTTTCCAAGTGAGTTTGCTGACTTATTTTGGAGGTGGTGTTGGCGCTGCGGGGTGGGTACGTGTGCCTGGCTTCAAACTCTTCAAGCTGCAGGGGTTTCTTTTTTTAAAGCTGGAAGTTGGCTTTGGCGAGGCGGAATAGGTTGCAACATGTCAGCGACTCGTGCACGATATGCTACGGTTTTATCTGGCGTTCCTCCTTGTGATGCTTTGTTGTAAAATTCACCATAACGTGTATAAGCTACCAAGGCATGTCATTGTAGAATAGGCTCCCCCCCCCCTGCCCCGTCTTTTCAATTCCTTGCCTGCTTAGTGGATGCAGTGTAGTTCAGAAGTTGCTTTCATCAGTGCAAAATTTGGGTCTCTAGGTAAATAATGGAACAAACTATAAACCAAACAGCAGAAGTGCAATAACTAATGATATATTGATCAAAGAACTACATTTTGTTGGCTTCACTACCCCTTTAGGGCAGTCCTCTCTCTCTCTGTTCTCTTTGAAGTATTCTAAAATTATTTCTGCCTTTTGTAAAACGAGGAAAAAGTTTTCAGATTCTAGCTGAATCTACAGTATTGTTATAGTTGGGAATGAGTTGAAACTGCTTGTTGTTGCTTTTGTCATTGTTGAATGAAATATAACTATAAAGCTGTGGTGTGCCTTAGACATACAGAAATAATGTAATCCATAGACAAAAGGATCCGAACATATCTCTTTCAGATTTTTTTTAAAACCTCTGGATTGTATGGCATGATTCATAATGTGAGAATGTGCAAGAAAACAAAATGTGCATAGGCCAAAGATTTCCTCAAACAAAAGACGTGGTTTTAAGACTGCATTACATAAATCTGGATAAATGAATCGGCAGCCTATATAATCCCTAATTAAATTAGTTGAGTGCAAGATAATGATTGTTACCTAACTGTCAGGTATTCATTTGGATTGATAAAAGTAACCTGATTTGACTTGGCTCCTGAATTATCTGATTCAATTTGCACATTTTCCCAGCTACCAACACCCCATCTCACCCTTCCCTCTTTCAGATCGCTCACTTATCTGCTCACAATAGAAGGTGGAATATTCTGACTTGAGGAGATTCAAATGACTGACTCATGGCTGAGTTCATCCATAATGCCTAACTCTAAATCTGGGTTAATAAAACTCAATTGCGGTGCTCACTAATAATATGCAGTGTTTAAGTAAACCATACCAGGATTAAATGTGAGAGCTTGGTTCACTTAACATTTAAGAATGTGACCAAATTTTCCCCATCAGCTGAATCACAAACTACCCAAATTCACTGTGTAGACCTTTGTACCATGTTGTATGGACTCAGTCGATATTTCCAAGCATCTGTTGCAACTGAGAAGTAAACACAGATAAGTTGACACAGAACCTTTGTTTATACAACCAGCTAAATTGGTTTATAGGCTTCATCCATTTTTTTATATTGGTTCATCCAGAATTATATGGATGAATTATACTGACCTGTAAACCTGGTTCACACAGTATATTGAACTGCTGCAACCCACCCCTCCCCCTCCAAAAAACTCTAAACAAATTGAAACATAATTAAGTTAAGTGTGGTGCAAATAGATCCAGTTAGGCCTTTAATTAGTCAGATTTAATATATTGTGGGAACTCATCTGGAGAATCCAATGAATTCAGAATCATTCTTCTTAATGCAGAATAGAGTAAGCAAAATAAGCAAAGCAATTATTAGTCATTTCTTAGGGATAGGAGCAGCCTTTGGTGTTCAGTGTCCCAATGTCGTGTCGCAAGCTCTGCTCCTTTTAGTCATACAGATGACACCGCATTGCTCAGAGAAAAGGCACAGGGCTTACATTTGCAATGGCACAATGCTTTAAATAAATGGCGACCTCTTAACAAGCAAAGATTAATATAGTACCACACCATTATTTGCTATGCAGTCGTAGCAAGCTGCCAATTTTTACAGAGCTGAATTCGTCTATGGTTGTGTCAACAATTCTGCTTTGTATTAAAATGAATGAAAATGACAGGCTGATATGAACATTGAATTACAATATAAGTTCCCAATGGTGGAGCTTAAGAGCCAGTTCAGTGTAGTGCAGTGTTTCTCAACCTTGACAATTTTAAGGCATGTGGACTTCAACTCCCAGAATTCCACAGCCAGCATTGCTGGCTGTGGAATTCTGGGAGTTGAAGTCCACATGCTTTAAAATTGTCAAGGTTGAGAAACACTGGTGTAGTGGTTGAGGCACCAGGTTAGAAATCAGCCCCATCCTTAGGCACAAAGCCAGCTGGGTGACCTTGGGCTAGTCACTTTCTGCCCTAGGAAGGAGGCAATGGCAAACAACTTCCGAAAAACCTTGCCAAGAAAACTTCAGGGACTAATCCAGGCAATCACCAGGAATCAAAAACTGTCTCAAGGGCACACATACAGTTGCACACACAAAGACACTGGAGCTTAGTTATGTGAATGGCCTTTTGGAAATTCCAAGTGGCTCCAGGGACAGCCTAAGTAGAGAAATTCCTGCTTGAGAAAAAGTTCTCCCTACTTCCATTCTTTCCTTCATACCAACTATGGTCTACTTGAAGAAGTTAAAGAACTGTAGAACAGGATGTCTTCTTCAAATCCTGCGATCTCACTTTGCCCACTGATAGGGCAGGCCGTGAATGACTCCACACACACCCCTCCTCCTCCTCCAAACTAAAGAAAGAAGGGGTTGGGTGCTTAGAGCAGGAGTGTTTTGGTTTTTTTTGCAACCCAGAGCCATTTTTATTGCTATCTAAAGACAAGATGTGATGGGTGGATAGGTAAGTTTTTAGGCAGGAGTTAAGGGATAAAATAGAGGCCTTGGTGTATCTAATAGAACAATGTGGATAAAGAGAACAATATATCCTTTTACAGAACTGAAGAAAACCTGTGGATAACAAGCCAACTAGAATGGTGGGAGATTTAGAAAAAATAAAAAAGGGCTTTTCTAAAGAATTGGGGATAAGAAAGTTTTCATATTGTTTGTAATAGCACTCTGGATTTTGGTACTAAAAGATAGAGTGACAACAACAACAAATGTGATGGTTATCAAAGTGGTCAGGGCCTTTCCCCTTTATTCAGTTGATGTCCCCCCTCCCTCGTTGTGTTGGCAGAAAACAATATAGGTCTGACATTGATTGTCCCAGTTGCTGGTCTTTGTCTTGCTCAGGAGTGTCCATAGGGTGTAGGATTCAACAAAGCATAAGATGGAACCACAACCTTGTGATCAAAGCAACAACCTTATTTGACTTGTGTCATGTCGCATCATTTCATGTTTGTGCCATCTTGAATTGGTTTCTGTTGCCTTCTTCTATTCATTGACAGTCACTTGACTTGTAAACAAGTAAACAGGCAGCAATACCCCCAACAGATCTTAGGTTCCTTTCAATTTTTGTTGATATTTGTTGGATCCATATTCCTTTCATTCAAAGCCACCTAGTTTGGTATCCGGGAGTACCAACTTTTGGGGAGGAATCACTGAAAAGTTTTGACATTTTGGTCTTCTTGGCTGCTTGCTGGGAGCATCTCTCTCTCTCTCTCTCTCTCTCTCTCTCTCTCTCTCTGCCTCTCTCTCTCTCTCTCTATCTCTGTGTGTGTGTAGACAAAATAAGAGGGTCCTTTGATTTCTTTGAACAAGGTTGTTCTTAGAGGTGAGATTTGCCTTGTGGTGTTATTGTTGATCAGCATTCACATCTATTAAAAAGAAAAATATTTTTTTTTGCATGGCTACCATACTAGAGGATTACCTATTTATTTCACAAAAAATATTTTCATTTGGATTTTTTGCTCTAGTTTTCTATCACAGTGAAAATATTTTTCTTTGCGTTTCAAATGTCTATTTTCTCTGCTGATTAGTGAACTTTCCATTTCATTTTGGGTGTCACCATCTCCCATTTGAGGAACATCTGGAAAAATGGTTTTTCCTTCTCCAGGGCAGTCTTTAGGTAGAATTGAAACACTGAAAGGTAACATTTCTACATTTCTAACAGTAACAAGAGACTTGTCTTTCTTTGGTTTTGCTGCAATCCAAAGTCTACAGGCCCCTCATTTAAATTCAGGGAAGAAATAGCAAGGGAAGGATTTTCTTAACAGGTTATAGTTTTTTTTTAAAAAGAGACTTGGCAGGACTAAGATGGAAATTCTGGGGGTGGCAGAATTGGCAAGTCTTCCTCCCAACCTCCCAGATGTTCTGGCAACTGGCATTGGTCTTACCATGGGCTTCTAGATCCACAGAAGCCTGGTTTGTGAATAGTTCCAGGCTGGTTTAAGATTGGAAGACTTATCTTGACAAACCAGTAGTTCATTTCAAATTTGGCACAACCATGGACTTTCCAGATGTTCAAGTGGTGGTTACTCATTCATTTCAGATGGAAAACATGCTTTTCTTATCTAAACTCACTTATCTCACACTCTCAACTGGCTTAACTGTATTTTATATGTGTATGGTTTCTGAGCACACTGGAAGTTATTTGTGGTTATTTTAACATTTTCCCTAATAAGGATCTCCCTCCCTCATTCACCATCATCTTCCATCCAAAATCCTCACTATCACACTCAAGTACAGTAGTCTCACAGTGTGTTGACTTGCTGCTGAGTAAATTCCTTTAGCAAAACTACTCAGCTGTTGGAGTAAGAGTTTTTAAAAAGTCACTCCAGCCTGCAGTCAACTTCCCTGACCTCACCTTTTCCTTGCCACATTATTTCTTTTTTTCTTAGGGTGTTGAAAAAAGACCCTCTCAGATTTTTGAGTAGAGGTGGTGTTGGGCTTCAGAATTTAATGATGGTGGTCTAGAGTAGGGGTCTTCTTGCTGTCTTGGCAAACATGGCAGGCTGAGTGATTCTGGGAGTTGAAGTCCACAAGGCTTAAAGTTGCCATGTTTGGAGACCCCTGGTCTGGAGCACAGATTTCCTGGTGGATGGATGAGTGGGTGGAGAGATGGATGGATGGATGGATGGATGGATGGCACCTTCAGAGGCAAAGTAGTCTGATACACAGTCCACAGGCAAGCCAGAGACTGACTGGGCTCTTATCTTTATAATCAGGTGCCTTGACATCTGAATTGGCTTTTAGCTGAGCTGGTTTCTAATTGTCTGTGCTGGAAGATGATTAGTTAGTTGCAAACAATCCTCAAGACCCATGTGCTATGGGTTGTAGGGGCATATCCCTTGAGCATGGCAGGAACATTTCTTTGTAGAATGAAGTAGGAATATACAAATATCCTTGGTTTGGTCAAGCTGTGGATGAAGCTTGATATCTCTAGATTCTTGGCTTGGTTTTCTTACCACATTCCAAGAAACTGTTGTATGTATAATGGTACAAAAGTGTCTTAGGCTCATGGTTGCTGTATTCCAGCTTTCCCTAATTGCTACCTTTTGGATGTATTAGATTCCACTTCTTTTATTCCTCCCCAACATGATTGGTAGCCTTACAGGCTAGAACATTAGGAGTAATTCCAGATTGGGAAAGGCTACTGTAGTGCATGTCCAAAATATAAAGATTTTGAGTAAAAAAAAAAGAGAGAGAGAATCCAGCCTTATGTTACTCCATCGAGCTGTTACTCAGCAATTTCTATGTCATGCTTGTCATTCACAGCAATTTCAGTACCTATGGCCTTTGCATAATGCCAGCTGCAATCCATTGGAGAGATATAGCATATAGCAAGAAATGAAATGAAATAATGAAATGAAATGGGCTCATTTATATCTTTGGGGAACAGGTTCTTTCTTTCTATCCACTAAAGAGCCAGAAGGAATGTAGGTTCCTATACATGTCTTGGATATGCTGCATTGACCAGCTCAGACCAGCTCAGCTCAAGTCAGGGAGATGATAGACACTTCCTGGTAGAAGACATAGTAGGAGGGGGAGACCTGCATTTCAAGGAGAATGAGTAATAAGTCCTTGACTTATGACCAGTCACTTAATGACCGTTTGAAATAACGATAGGCCTTTCAGGGGTATTTAGGACCTGGTTCTGATGTTCTAATGGCCACTCCCCACTTTGTGGTCATGTGATTGCATTTTGGGTGCTTGGCAACCAGCCTGCATTTATTTTATTTATTTATTTATTTATTTATATTTATATTTGAATTTATATCCCGCCCTTCTCCCGTAGGACTCAGGGCGGCTGACAATCTATTTAAAATACATACAAGACAATACAAATTTAAAATTAATTAAAAAGAATATTAAATATTTGTCGAATTAAAATATAATTAAAACCCCCCTAAAAATTACCCTAGGCCAGTCCTGCAAGCTGGAATAACCAAGT